>NC_092022.1:25185000-25385000 GCF_042242105.1 Pempheris klunzingeri | reverse complement strand
TGGCAGTGAAGATCATATTATCTGTGGCTGTTGTGTCTTTCGTGTGTGTGTATCATTAAGCAAATAGGCAGCCATTCAGCCAGAGCCAGTCAGTAAACCAATCAGTCAGTGGGTGGCTTCAGAGCTGCCTGCTGGTCATAAGGACATGGCTGCTGACCCAGGTGTGTGTGTGTGTGTCTGTCTGTCTGTGTGTGTGTGTGTGCGTGCGCTCGTATCTTCTGAGGGAAGCATGGCAGCTCACACATCTCACTAAACAAACCTTGATTGATGAGACTGCAGCCGATCTGCCGTTCCAGCCCCTTCAGACAGAAGTTGGAGGCAGGCCCAGTGTACACACACACACACACACACGCACACATACACACACACACACTGGGTTTTCCAGTTTGCTGTGGCAACAACAAGAGCTGAAGAACATGCAGCAGGGTGTTTCCAGGTTCATTAACATGTTTTGCACTCAGCCTCTAAACAGGCTCTTCATTTAACTTTCATCACCTGCTAATAAAGCTTTGCACCTGGAAAAACAAGGTTCTTCAAGGGTGCTGCAGTCAGCAGAGTGTCTCTGTAGATGCAAATCACATGGACAGCTATAGGTAATTTGGATCTCTGGCCCCACTTTGATGTTTCTGCACGAGGTTCTGCCGTCACTCACACAAAGGACTTTGTTGCCGTCCTGTCCAGAAGTGTTACAGAGGAGCTGCACAGTGTCGAAGGAAAAGCGAAGTCCAAAGCGTCGCACCTCATTCTCCTCATGTCCGCTTTGCTTCAGAACATGTTTGCAGTGCAGCCAGCTCCCCTCAGTCACACACTTACTGTAAAACCAACGTTTTTTAATTAAGACAGATCCCAGTGAGGAAAGAAGAGCAACTGCTACCTCCCATCCCCCCGTGCACACACATAGCTGCAACATCCTGTTACCATCCCACCCCACCCTACCCCTCCACCCCCCTGCCCACCCGCCCATGCCATCAGGGAGTGGGGCAGAACAACAAACCCAAATAGTGGCTATAAACTTCAGACTTGTTTATGACGTGGGTCTGCTTACTCACCTCTTGGTGAACTCCTCCAATAGACACCACTGTCCATTCCAGTTGGAGCTTAGAACAACGTGACCCCAACTTCACCCCACCCAGCGTGGCCTTTGGACGACTTCAATGGTCCTTTTGCTCTTATACTGCCGCTGTCTACAGAAGCACCATTCAACGCTTCCTCCATGCCCCATTCTCTGGTTTACCACTTCATTTAATTTAGCTTATTTAATCAGCCTGTTGCCCATATGGTTTGACTTTAAAATATTTGAGTTAAAGCTGCCTGGCAGATGATATAAAGTAACTTAGTATTTGACAATTACTGTCTTCCCTCACTTCCTCATCACACCCATATCTCACCCAGTTATGCTGATTCATGAGGTATGACCTCCACTGTGACCCGTGGTTTTAATATCACTTCCCTCTGCCATTGATTGGAGGGGGTTTAGGGTATCTGTGGTCCCTTAAGTGCCAAACAACATTATCTGAACATCATCTGTGTTTTTCTCTCCTTCCCTCTGGCTCTGCTTGGAAATGTGCCGTAATTGTCTCAGCTCCTCTTACTTACTTAAAGTGCGCCTGTTTTGGTTGGTGCAAGGTTAGCTGTTGAGATTTTAATCTGCTCACGAGCCATCTGCCTCTGCCGTCGGGTTGCACATCTTGGGGATTAAATCAGAGGCTGTGCAGCATGTGAGATGTTCCTCATGCACTCGCACACAATGAGTTGTACACCCACCATGACACTCGCACAGGTCCAGCCACAACAAAAACAAATGACACATTCAATCAAGCAAATACAGCTAATGGATGAATAAGTGCACACATGTTCAGCAATGCAGGAGTGGAGAATGTGGGCCACTGCCACTTTCCCCGCAGCTCAGATTGCCAAATGACTGTCCACTGCCCGCAGCTAAAGGCCCTGATTACCATTTTATTATGGCATGTCATTATTCTGATGCTATCAATGGAAATGAATTGGCCGCCAATTGATTTACAATAACCCTCCCCATCTCTACGCTGGCCCTCAGGGAGCCTCTGGTGCTCATTGATTCATTCCTCCTGTCTGCTCTGTCTGACTGGCTCTAACTAGGCTTCCACCTATCACAGGCTACGCTTTTTCAACATAACAGAGATTGAATGTGCTGCTGGATTTCAATAGAGTCATCTGCTGCCACCAGGACAGATTGATATTGATATATTATCTGTTTGAGGTAGGCCTTTCTTAGGGAAGATATAATGGACCTTTGAAGGTAGAACTGAGTTGTCAGGAAGACCAGTAACGAACGGCCCACATAATCATCGCTATCCACACGATCCTTAAATTCATCAACAGGGATAAACCTACCCAAATCCAATGAGAGACCGTATCTGAAAGGTCCACTAGCCTACCCTAAAATAACATCTGTACATTGGATTTAAAAAAAATCTACGTGGAGTAGACCTAAATGTAGAGTGTGGGCTGGATCCTCTCAGGTATTTGACACTTCTGCACACAGACTGAATGTAATTTGTACGTTTGCATCCTGGGTCCAATCTCAGGTACTGTGGCTTTAGTGGAACTTTGAGTGCAGAAACCCAAAATCTTGACAAAGTGTGGAACAACTGATTCTCACATCTTTTTCAAATGTTTAGATAGAGACGCTCTTGATGGGTCCACAGAATAGAATAACCACTTAGACGCAACATCTACTTTCTTTTGAGCACGTCACTATTTAACTTGTGTAAGTCCAAGCATCAGCAATCTGGTTGAGCTTGCATGTTTATACAAGCTTGCGTGGCTGCTAGTAAAAATTGTCAAACACACTGATTGGAGGGAGAAGGAAAAAAAAACTCCCAGCTGGCCGCAGGGCGTGCAGAACATCATTAGTTCCAAGTGTCTGAAAGCTGTCAAAAACATTCCCATCACAACGTAACTGGAGTGCTCACTAACAACCCAGACCATTAAGCCTCCCCTCCCATTGCAAGGCAGCAGACAGAGCCCTGCAGACATGGAGATGGAACTGAGGTACATGGAGCACATGTGCAGTGCAGCCATTTTCTTTCACCTTAATCAAGTGTGTCAAGAGTCTCAATAGAGAGTCTCTCACCTCAGCAGAACGCATGTGACAGCTCTGGAACTGCCTGGACTGTTTTTCCCTCCTAAAACCCTGTTATGAACATAGAGGAAGACGGAGCTCACCATGCTCTCTGCCCTGTCTCCCATGGGTTAAATCTTGTGTTAGCTGGAACTCCAGTCTGCTGCTTAATTACTTGCAATAGACACAGTTTCCTGCTGCAGCATTATGGGAACATGGCTAGTGTCTCTTTTCTTAAAGATCCCCAAGACACATCACTTAGCCTGAGGAGGACATGACCTACTTTCTCTTGCTGAAACGCCATCTGACAGACTACCATTTACATATATGTTTGTTTGGGCAAGTTCAGCTTCTCTGTCTTTTTGAGTGATTTGGAAATTAAATGTAAAATTCTGTTTAAACACAACAAGCTCAAATCCAAATGCAATCTTTCCTACTGCAAGTGGTCAAGCAGTGAGCCCTCTCATCTCCATACCATTAGAATGCCTGAGTGAAGGGAAAGCAATCAGCGGCTATGTTCAGGTGCATTCACTTGACAGATACTCTAATTGTGACAGCTTTTAACTGAGGGACACTGTGCTGTTGCTAACCCCAAAGCCTCCCCTGTCTACTCTGGTGATAGTACACTATTTACTGTGTAATGGCTGGTTGTCAGTGGCAGGTCAGTGGCTGGCACTGCCAGCACGGACAGCTGCTAGACTGTGTTGTGCTCTAAATGTGAAGGGAAGTGGAAGTGCTGTCAGTGGTGAGGAAGCACCACTGCCGCCATTAGCAGGCGTCTTCATCCTAAAGCTGCAATAGTTTTTACTGGGTTTTATGCTGCTGATGCAATTCATGTTTAATATATTATTTGGGGAAGTCATGAAATATCAATGAACTCATCGAATGCACCCCTTTGTGCTTTCATATCATTAGGTGGTTTCGTGAAAACCAAGCTAATGAACAACCCAGGAAAGATAATTTGCATACGCAGCCTGAGAAAGCATTTGAGCAAGGTCGTATGTGACTCTTGAGAGAGTTTTCTTACAAAAATGACCTTACCAATAATCCTGGATTGGATCTGAGAAAGTCTGCATACAGGCAGGGGGGGGGTCGAGCATGGGTCATGTAAAAGGCAAAACCTACATGGTGGAAATGGCGAGGATTCTGTACCTACCAAACATAATAATTACCCTCTGTTGTTCCTGGCAGACATTTCCTGCAGCCTGCATGTATATATAGCTACGATTGAGGCAGTATGTTCAGTTTTATACAGCACAACTCATTCATCTCACTCCCTACCCCTTGTTTTTCCCTGTCTCACCACATAATAACACTTGAAGACCTCAGCTTGCATCTCAGCAGCCACCGTGTATAAGAGCCTGTTTCTCCATGTAAGATGATGGGCTCAGCATGGTGCTCTAATTGACCCGCCATGTCTGCAAATGCATTAGTGCGGCCATGCTTGGCCCACTTAATGCCCAACTACAACAAACACGGCCATCAATAGATACAGCAGCCTTGTTATGCAGCATATAGGGAGCTGCTGTCTGCTTGTGAGGACCCAGTGTGTTCAGTGGTTTGTCTAAAAAGCAGGCAGGCAGGCAGGCAGGCCTGAGCAGCAGGGCCTGGCAGACCGGGGCAGGTCAGGAGAGTGGCGGTGGCTAGACATGGTGTCTGAAACAGCTGACAGACTTACCTAATCCTACCCTACAGACAGGAAGGAAAATGAGTGTAGCCTCTGGCCATCTGAGCTGTGGTTTCTGAAAGACTAGTTGTTTTGTGTACAGTGAAGGGTTAGTCATTGGACGAGCAGTTGAAAGATTTGCTGAGAAACAGTGCGGCTAAAGGGGAGCTTTCCTCATATTAAGACCTTTATCAGCTCTGATATTTTTGGATAGAAGCAATTTAGAAATTATATTTTGAGCTGTTTTTATCTAAGACATTCCAATATTCTCCAGAATTGTGTCTTTTTTATGGGTAAGAGCAAGATTTATACCATTTATGTGTTTAAAATCCCTGAGAACTGAGTCTGATCTGTGACTGGCTGCCTCTCAAATGTATCCAGAACGTGAATTCAGTGGCCATTTCAGACTGCGACTGTAGCCGGCATGTTTTTTTGTCTGAACAACGAGAACGACCACTCTAACCCTAGAAACTAGTCACGGATCTGTCACAGCGTCTGTCACATGCACTTAAACCCAGTGGTTTCCAGTTGGTTTCCCCTCTAGATGACACATGTCCAACCCTTTAACACTGCTCACCTTTGGTCCAAATGCACATGGTCAGATGACTCGTTTCCCAGCCATTTGCATCAGTTTCTTGCCTGCGAGGCGGGGAGAGTCCTAGTTTTTAATCATGGGGATTGAGCAGATAGTGGATGGAGGTCTTAACTATCCCCTCTGACCCCTCCGATGTCAATCCCTCAAACGGTCCAAATCCCATGACAGCCTTCCCCAACTGCGCAATCCCATGCACCTCACCAGATCACGCTCCAGGCAAAATGCTTTCAGTGCGTTCAGTGTTGACGTACTAGTGAAAAGAGGTGGACATTTGTGTCAACTCTCATCCCTGTGGCTGATGCTTCAGCTGTCACTGCAGTAGTCGTGCAGGGTTTGGATCCATTGTTAGCTACAGTGCCAAAACAGTTCCACTGTTTAAGTTACCAATACTAATCGCTTTCCACTTGAATTTTGATTGCACCGATTGCCTTTGTTTACAGTTAACACAAGCTGTAAACACAGACACACATGGCTGAACTGGGTAATCGCACGTATATTTATTCATTCTTTCTGAGCCAGTGGCCTCCCTTGTTTACTGTGGCTCACTACTCCTCCAGGTGCTCCTGTGTGCAGTCGTTGGACCCTCACAGACTCACACATCGTTATATTCACACCTTCTTGTATCCTCTAAACCATCATATCACCTTCGCTGTCTCAAGTGCTGGAGGCTTGTTTATGTTATCAACAATTCATTTACACTGAGTCACAGCAGACCGCTCCATCCCCACATTACATTTTTACACATGTTGTAGCTTCATAGTGGAAGCATTGCCTGAACTGAAAATCAAGTCTTACAAATCCAGGCTGCATGCCATTCCATTTAACCACTGACCTTGTTAATCCTATTCATATAATTCAGTTTATTTGAATGTGATTGCGACACACTTGTTTTATATTTGATGAGCTGTACTCAACAAACAGTATTAATTACAGCCCCAAATACCTGCTCAGGTAGTCATTAAGGGCCTTTCTGCACAGCAGGTTATGTTTTGTAACTGGAGTATTTACACCTCCCAGAAATGTTTTTTCAGCGACATGATGAATATCAACGCTCGGCTCATGTTGCTCTTCTTGACTAGTGACACTTGTCCAAATGAATCAGTGCTTAATATAGTAAGTTAACTGACATGTATGGTGATATGAAGGCTCCAGTCCAGACTACCCAAGTCATGACCAACATGATCTACTGTATCTTCACACATAAACTACCTACATGTAGTATTATCACTAATCGGGATAATGTTTGTAATGGCGGCAGCCTTCAGCGTATCCCATGAAGCAGTGTCTTTATCCCCCACTCCCCCATGCTACCCTCCCCCCCAGCTATAGGTGTCAGTGAGATAGAGACAGACAGGGCAAAGGAGAGGTTAAGACTGTAATTGGTGGTCTGTCCTGGTCCCTGGTAGTGGAGGGCTCCAGGGATGAGGCTTTAGCAGGCGTAATGATGCCTGTAAGATGAGAGGGGATTTGACTTCAAGCCCCCACCCTTGCTTAAATCCCTCTCATCCTGTTCTCTGACAGGAGGATCTGTGCACGGCAAACTGCCAGCACAAGGACACATGATGCACTCACAATATGGCAAACCATTATTAGCCATTAGGCTGTTCTCTTTGAGGAAGTCTTCCCAGACCTTTCAAGCTACTAAATGCTATAAATGTGAACGTTGTGGATGAAGGAACAAAACTAATTCTGCATGTCACATTTCAAATTGAAACGTGACGTAATTCCCAAGAATCTTAACCTGTCCTAATCCTCTCAGATTAAAACTTCAAAACTTCCTGGTGGAAGAGAGTGTGTGTTCAGGATGTGGGGCTGGTGGGATGCCTGGGAGAACCCAGTGTGTTTGAGTGTTTTGTTTGGGATGTCCATCTTAATGCAGGCCCGAAGGGCTGAGAGTTTGTTTTAGGTGTTAGGATGTGATTTATCATTATGGGATGAGGCCCGGCTCTGCAGCTTCATGCTGCTGCTGCAAGCTCCTTTGATGTGTGGGAGTAGGCGGGTTTGCTTTTTTTTGCTGTGTTTGCATTTGTGTGTACGTGTGCGTAAGTTAGTGTGACTTCAAACAAGTGTGCAAACACACGTGTGTGTCTGTGTGTGTGTATGTGTGTGTGTGTACAACGCTCTTGGCTAGATTGTCACATGTTAAGGCATGTGCTGCAGTCTGGACCGGGGTACCCGAAGTGCCTGCTTGAGTTCCAGTGCCCCGTAAGTAATCCTTGGAAATCAAACTGCCAGTTTTTGCGTATGTGTGTATGCATGTAAGGTTACTCCCTCCACGCCAGCTGGCAGCAGTGTCCATGCCAAACACACCCCCCAGTGCTATTTATGTATTTGCTCAGCCATGCGACTTAACCCTTTCACAAGCAACCTCAACCTTAGGGCACGTTACACGCCAAGCAGAAATATGCCCTATGCCCTGCATTCCTCGATCATGTACACACACACACACATACACAAATGCGCTCCTCCCGTCGTTGCACATAACTCACATCTGGCCTCCTTTAAAATGGGGCAGCATTTTGCACTGATGCAAGGAAAGAGCCATCAGCAGATTCCTCCTCACTCGTGCCTCCCTACAACCTTCTTCCAGCCAGAAAGCAACTTTTACGAGGACTGTAAACGCTGGTATTTCTGTCTCTCCTCTGCTATTCCACAGTTCTGACGCCAAACTAAATTCTGGCTCATTACAGCTCATGTCAGTCAACTTGAATTATATAAAAAAAAAAAGGGTGATACTGTAACTTCAAGAATTTTATAAACTGAAGTACAGGCCTCAGATTTGAACCGAAAACAGAAATAGTGTAAGGATGAAGGAACTGATGTTCATCAGCACTGTTGCTTCTCTTTTAAATGTGAATCAGTGTCATCTGCCCTCAAAATGATGAATACTGTTAACATTGATTGATAACACATTTATTGTAAAATTTTACTCAGAGTCTGATAATAATAATAATTTAGCCTGCAGTGTCACTACTGGTGTTTGGCTCAAGTTCAGGGGAAAAAATACAAAACTTTTTAAATCTGTGTTAAAAACATATACAAATACATAGACATTATATATTATACAGAGATCTGCATACACACACACATGCTTTATGGATTTTTGTCCATGATATTATCAGATCAGACTTGAATATTGGCACTGGCTTCAAAAACCAGCATCATTTGGGCCCCACTGAAAATGATCAATATGTAGAGCTTTGGAATGGGATTGATGTGATTATTGGTCTTTGAATACAAATTCTACACGCTGCTCATGTTACTGTAATAGGCACTTCCTGCCTATCTGTTCAGCATGTTATTGTTAGCATTTGGTCCCTCTAAAACAGCTAAAGCCAAGGAAAGAATGGAAAAGGAAAAGCTATGGAAAGGTCCAGCTGTATTTACTTACACCCCTACACCCCCACCCCATCTCCATCTTACGTTTTTGCTCCTTCCCTCTCCTCGGTGGGCCTATCCCTGGCTCTCTGCGGCTGAGAAGAGCTGGTCTCTCATCATTCCCACGGAAAGAGTTGCCAAAGCAAATTTGGCGAGAGGAAATGGAGACCCTGCTCCCTTCCCAAACCTCCCAATCTCTTCCCTTTCCTTCTATTTTTCTGTGTGTTGGTGTGTGTGTGTGTGTGTGTGAGAGAGTGCTGTTCTGCATGGCCTCCAAGCAGCAAAGGGAAGGCTTGTGGTACAAGAGGAGTTGTTCGTTGCCGTCCTAATTGTTTCTCTCTCTGTTTTCCAGTACATATTTCTATTTCTATGTCACAACAGTTTGGGTGATTGTTACGCTGTGATATATTTACATGGTGGCCCATCAGATTGACTATTAGGTCTAAAAAAAAGGCTGTTTGCCTTCATGCCCTGCTGATCATCACAGTTTCATGTTAGAAATGGTCTGTGGTGGCTCCTCCTTTCTTTTTGGGACTAAGGAACCCATTTAGCCCCTTGACCTCTGATAACAGTAGCCTAGCTTAGCATTATGTAGCTTTAGCATAGCTTGGCTTCATGAGTGTGTGTCCTGTACTCACCTGTGCAGCTTTATGTTGAAAAGCACAGCGTCTCCATCCCAGAACAGAGAGCAGGGGATGCTGTAGCTGGAGACGCCCAGTTAGTTTTGCCTTAATGAAAGACCCATTCCACTCCACATCGACAGGTTCTGCTATCCGGCCATAGTTTCTATCAGTTGTACAACCTTTAGCCTGGCTAGCGCTGGCAGCTCTGGGGGGGGGGCTCTCCTCTGTTTTGTCTGCTAGCCTCTCTGGACTCTTCCTGGAAACGAAGAGCTTAGACCTGCTGCCATATAACTTTCTGGGGAAAAAAAAAATCCTCAAATGTAAATGTTGACATAAGAATGAATTGAAAAGTCTGAACTGCAGCGTTGTACTGTCCCTCCAGGAAAAGTCTGGGGGGAGACAGGAGAGCGAGCTACTTTGTATGGAGCAGCAGTATCAATACAAGCTGTTTTTGGCCAGGACTTTGGAAAAAAGTGTCTTTTTGTTTTTCTTGCAAGTAGCAGGGGAATGTAAGAGACGCTACCCTGCTAATGGGATAAATGATGGGTTATGTGGGGAGAGGTGGTACAGGCAGGTACTGTGGGGCCTCCTCTGTATACAGCTTCCTGATAGTCTGAACATCTGCCGTTTGTCTCTACGTGCATATACAGACTGCCAGTTTCTGCCTGGCAGTCGTCTTCACCTTCAAGTCCTAACACTGTTCTTCAACCAGCTCCACAAGTTAATACTTGCTCTTTAGAATTCCAAACTTGAAGTGAATAAACAGAGTTACTTATGTGCTGAGCACAGGAGAAACCACTCCTCGCTGTATCAAAGTGAATATTAGATGAGGTCATTTCGAGTCTAGTCAGCAAACCAGTTCATCTTGAAGTCAGAACTGCACCTCAGCAAGACTGAGGACTAGAGAGTCTTGAATAATAAGATTAATTTGTGCTTTGCAGTGTGGTGCTGCAATAGTTTTACTGTAACTATGTTAAGTGTTTTTGCTATTTACTTGGTCGAAGACAGAGGCCCTATTGTTCTCTGCGACTCCCCAGCCAAGGAGACGATGGTGGGATGAACTAGTTGCCGAAATTGGAGCTCTGCGCGCGCACGCGTGTGTGTGTGTGTGTGTGTGTGTGTAACCCACAAACACACAGTCGAGGAATCTCACTCGAGTGAGCAGCCGCTGTGTTTGCTATATTTTTATCCTGGATGTTCGTCTGGGTGTTGAACAGCACACACACACACACACACACACACACACACACACACACAAAGTTCCAAGAACATGGCATTCATGAGGAATTAGCATAGAAAGGAGATGAAAATTCAACTCCCCAAACCAAATAGCTCACATTCCCAACACTGCTTATAACAATTCAGCGTGCGTAAACCCTGCTTAAATCTCAGGGGAAGCCGATGAAGCAGCCCTGAACCTGAGCGTCTCAGGTCAGCCCTTACTTTTTTTTTTTTGCATAAACGGTAGAACGACATGTTGTCTGACACTTCTTTGTTCCTGAGCATATGTGGGTTTTCTGTTGCAGATGCTGTATGAGGTAAGCTAAGCACTCATTTTGCCTCCAGGAAGGGCCCCTCCCTTTCCACTACTATGGGCCCCTTAGCAAGACATGCAGGGAGGCCAAAGTCAGGTCACAGGCAGGGTGCGGCTCCGCTCGCCCTCCTGAGTGAAGAAAAAGCAAAGAAAACAGGTTGTTTGCCCTTTCATCTAGGCCTCGTCTGCAGGGATATTGGGTTAGGCAACCTATTTAGCACAATGTTTATCTCTGACACTGAGTCACATTCTGCGGTCACAGCACAAAAGACGTCTTGTAACAGTGATTGGTGGCATTTTCAACAATGCCCAAGATATACTCAGACATAAATTACACCTGACAACCAAATGATTCTAAGAGTTTAACATGGCATTTCGATGCAATTCTCTAGAAATGCTTGATACTGAATAAGATTTTATGTTTTCCAAACCGCTTCAACAAAAACACCTCAGCCCAAGGCCCACTTTCCACAGCTTTCAACCACATTTTCCAATCTTCCTCACCGAATGGAGCTGCTGTGAAGATAGTCCGTGCCCCTGGAAGTGAAATTTCTCAACAAACACTGACCAAACTTCATCCGATGAGGAAGACTACGAGGCGTGGTTAAAAGCTGGAGAACAAGCTACTAGACCTTGAATTAAGGATTGTGTGGTCAAATGTTGATACATGCAGTTCAGCCATCAGTTGAGTACTTTGGGAAGAACTGGCACATCTACTCTAAAAAAGTTTTAGTAAAGGAAATGCATCTTGGTGCGTCAAACTGAAATGTACAACTTAGAGAACGTATATATATTCTATAGGCTTGTCACTTTGTTAAACAATTCTTCTGGAAGTTTCCGTCAAACTCATTTTTCTTGCTTGCTTGCTGTCTCTGCGACTGGAATCTTGCTTGTTTGTAGAGGACATCCTGTAATCTATGACACAGGAAATCCAGTTAGACAGATAGACGAACAGAGGGGGTGGTGGCTTTGGGTAGACAGCAAGTAGCTGGGTGGGGGGGGGGGGCAGTTTCACCTCAACCTGGCGATTATGTCCTGAGGTCAAGTTTTTAGAAGAGTCCAACAAGATTGTCTCTGTCTTTGTAGTTTGACCAGCTGTACAGAGCTTCTTCTCCATGATGTCTCCAGACTGACTCGACTGTACCTTCCTCTTTCTCTTCTTAACAGAACAGTGCGTCTCCAAAAAGCACAGCTGATTTGAAGCTTTTCATGCATTCCATGCAGAAGCCTTTTATAGTAGTGCCTCCCCAAAGTGAGACCATTATGGCTCTCTGAGAGTTTTTTAAGAATGTCTGCAGCTTGGTGAGGAAACATATTATTTAACTGAGTCCAAAGTCCGTTTTAGTTCCATTTCCCCGTGTGTTTTTCTAACACTTTCTTTTAACTGCATTTATCTGCAGATTCCTCTGCAGGTGAGAGTTCATGCAAATACATCTTTTTCCTTCTGTACATGTCCACTGCAGAAATATTAGAAGACACAAAGAAAAAAAAATGGTTTCACCATCGTACAAGCCTTGAGAAATCCTTTACTGTAGATTGTTCAGAACTGCTATTCATAGTATTTTGTCTCAGTGTGACAAACACCAGTGGCCTGCAGACAGAGGAAGTGCTCTAGAACAGTGAGAGTTTCAAAAGGCACAGACAGTCTTCAACTGAGAAGACTGTTATCACCCCACCCATCCTGTCTCAGCCACATACAACCACACACACACACACACACACACACACACACACACTAAGAGACATACAGAATACACCCACTTCCACATGAGTCCCCTGCTTGTCCGCCACCCCGCCCCCCACCCCATGGCAGCTGAGATGAGCCTGCCACTCTCACTATTTCCACATATGCTGCTCCATGACTTGAGGCTTTGTGAGTTTCTCATGCAGGGGCTATTCCTAGCTGTCATGTGTGAAGTAAGGAGCTGCAAATGAGTGTTTGACAGACATGAGCCTCAAAGGTGCAGCACTGATACTGTTTGCCGTTACTTGGTTAATACCATGCCAAAAAAACAGGCCCTGCACTGAAAGCATGGATAACAATAATAAAATACATCTGAGTTTCAATAAAAGGCCGGTGTTATCTGTCTGATAGTGTAATGCTGGTGTGGAGATATTATGAGGTGTCATGTTCTCAGTGTGAGGTGTTGGAGCTGAGTACATAGACGGCGCAGTCAGGGCACGTCTAACACACACCTCAGCTAATCGGAAAGCCCTATTTTAGAACTGTGACATCCTGTCTGTGCTATGTAATCCTCACTGGGTCATAAAGGAGGTGGGCTGCAAAGTGCACACACACTCATACACTCACACACACACACACACACGTGTCATAATTATCCCCAGGTCTATCAGAGGCTTATCAGGAGAGCACTGTCAAGCTTTCAATAAAAATGACTCACACACCTCTCGGTCAGGGTCTGACCAAGACGGTGTGTGTGCATGAATGTGCACTGGTGTGTCTATTGTAGGAGGATTTCTCATGTTTTCACTCACTCGCCCTCAGACCCCCTCTCCCCAAATTATAGTGAAATTACGCTTCTCCTCTTCTTTGCACTGGATCACCTGAAATCAGCCCAGGGGCCTCTGAGAACCAGTACCAGACTTCTCCGTGCTGCTTTTTAGAAAATAGGATTTCCCACCCCGCCTCATGTCCGACAGTCCCACTGTTCAGTAATCTAGACATGCAGGTTTCTCCCTCCCTGAAGCCCCAAACACTGAGCCCCTCAAGCTCAGCTGCCAATTGCTGCCCCCCCCCCCCCCCCCCCGACGTTCTCCTCCGTGCAAGATTACCAGGGCCGGATCTCGCCCTGATGGAAAGCTGCAGCGTTGGCAAACGGTAATCCACGAGATGAGGGCTGGCACGTGGCACAGAGACTTTGCCCAGTGGCAAGACTGTGTGTGTGTGAGTGTGTGTGTTTACTTGTATTACTTACTTGGGATGCCTGAAAACGTACACTTGTAATGTGTCACAGTGTCTTTTGGGGACATTTAGGTTAATATTCTTTAGTTACATTGTTTATATATATATATACATACATGGATATATACATATATATAGTTTGTGTGTGTGTGCTGGGTGTGTTTGCTCATGGGCAGCCAAGAGAGGAGGCGAGAGGTGACTGGGGCAGTGTGTGTCTGTGTGTGTATTTGTGTGTGTGTGTGTGTGTGTATCTGTCTGTCACACTCAGATACACCCATACAGACAGACAAGTAGGGGTTTGTTTCTCTTTCCCCCGTTGGCTGGCTTTGTGGCTATGACCTCAGCCTCTCCAAGCTGCGGCTGTCACTAGCTGACACACACACACACACACACACACACTCAAACTGAGGGCAATTGCAGTGCATTTCGGATTTATCTGTGCAGAGCCTTCTAAAAAATTCCAAGTCTAACACTTTTTGGACCTTTTTAATGCTACACGGAATCTAATTAAAGATGATTTTAAATCCAGAGCTGGTGGATGTCAGATTACACAGCTAATGAAACACAGTCGGAAATAAATGATCCAACTTTAAATCCAGCTGAGTAGAGATTGTACTTCGCTGTATAGGTCTTATGTGGACATAGAATGAAAAATATGAATACAAATAAGATAAAACTGCTCATTTCATGGAGGGAACTTTAGGATGTAATTGCAGTAATGTCTAGACTTTAGGATCTTTCCATGCATAACACATCCTTTACAATAAATCTTTGAAATATTTGTCGTGATTTTGCCATTCAGCAGCAACAAAGTGTATGGAGGAAAGCCACAGGACTCTTCCTTACTGCTGACACCAAGTTCACCTTCTTCCTACAACAGATGGTGTTTCACTGTGCAGTGATCATTCCTGTTCTTTGTTTTTCACTCTTTCTCAGTGTGTAGAGGTCATGTGTTGGAGTGGAGGTCACACATGTAATGCAGATATGGGTTGGCTCTGTAGAATCACCATACACACATATATATATATATATTTTTTTTTTGTGTCTAGAGGGGATGTATTCACGCCTAGAGTTGTCTCTGTCCTGGTTCACTCTTACTTTCTCTCTCTGGGGATCTCCCCTTTGAATCTACTGCATTCAGCCAACAAACTGCTGCAGTATGCAGGAGTGGGCATAACCTGCCATCTCACACACACACACACACACACACACACACACCCCACGTGGTGTCAACAGGTGGTCATTGGTTCGCTCGGGTTAGATCCTCTCTCTCTGCCTCTCTCGCCTATGTTGGCAGGGTGTCATGCTGTGCCACATGTCTGTGTAATCAGAGCCGCTCTCACAGGAAAGTAGCGTGGCTAGACGAACAAATAGTGCTGAGGTCTGCTGTCATGACAGCTGTCCTCTCTCCACTGCGGCCCAGATGTACAACTCCGTGACTTTCAGTGACTTTCCCCAACGCCGTGCGAGTGCTTTCTATTACCAAAAATGTCAGGTTGTCAGAGAAAACCTGTGATTAAGGCTTGTGTCTCTATCTATCAATTATATTTTTGCTACCTTTGAGGAGGTCCTTGTGGAAATTACATTTATGGATTTCTAAATGTTTCATTTTCAAGATCTAATAAGTGAGATTATAGACGTCAGGATGTTGTTTGAAGAGACGTGTTTTTCTTTACAAATAGCCCCAGGCAAGGAAAAACAGGTGAGCAGACATAGGCAGCCCAAGGACCAATGTGAAAGCAGTAGAAGTGTTTTTATTCATCTTTAGGCATGAAAACAAGGTTTGAACTTTTTTTTTTTTCAACCCAAATTTTATACAGATATATTTACATGTCCAGTAGTTGAAATCTAGCTCCTGATGCATGATGTACAATTCAGTGGACATGTGATTAATCAGAATTTCCTCCCAATATAAAATCAACACTTGGAAAATTTAGCAATTGCATGACTCCTTATATTTTTCTTACCTGCAAGGGTCTCTTTTTCTAGAAGGTTTGAACAGAAACAAATGAGCAACTTGGTGTTTCTGGTCGTCTATCGGCCATCTTGGCTTCACTCTTTTTTTTTTTTCACTTGCAATGGCTTCCCACTGGGCAGCAGTCAGTGTATGAGATGATGCAGTAGCATCCATGATGTGCAACTATGCCATCAAAACTCATGCATATACCAGAAAACAGCTTTTGAATATTTGCACACCGTAGTGACCTCTAAGCGTTGAAAGGGTTAAAGTCTATTCACACCCCAAAATCCAGCTAAATTGCATTTCTCTTGTTTCACTGATCACAATGCACAACAGCTGCACTGCACTGCAGCTAAAACACCCAAGTCTCATTTTATGAATAAAAGGTTAAAAGAAGCAAGAAGTGTGTGCAATTGTTTTTTTTTTAGTGACCAGCACATGTCAGGGTTAAAAGGGTTGGGGTTGTTGTATCTAGTAAAAATACAGCAACACTAGGACAGTGCAGAGGAGGCCTGGCTGTGTTTGGTAGGTTTGTAGGTTATCTAGAGATGAAGAGATATGTCCTACACACACACACACACAGTAGTCTGTCTGACACTATTAGCTGCATTTTCAGTTCACTGACATTTTATCCCATAGCCCGCTGCCAAGTGGGCAACCTGTGGTGCTTTTAAAAATAATCAGCTTGGATGTGTTTGCACATCCGAATCTGTTTGAAGTAGTGCTGATTTTTTTTTTTTTTGTAGTACTGACCATGAGTTCACGTGAGCAATAATGACTTTGTAAGAAAAAATGCTGATTCCAAAATGTTCCTGCAGTAAAACAAATGTCCTTCTTTTCTACCAGGTGTCTGATCCCATCCCAGTCAAAAAGTCCAAACATGAAGACTTCCCATCACAATCCCCACTGGCTGACAAAGAGAAGCAGCACGACTGGCTACACTCCCTGTCCTCCTCCAATAAGGTTGGTGTTGCTAAGCTCTGGAAGGTGATGCCGACGATGGCGATGGTGATGGTGATAATGATGCATGGTGCATGAGATGAGATGTCATGTAATATTATACAGAAGTTTTTGGATGAGGGTAGCACTTAAATTTAGATTTGGCAAGCTTTGCATACAGAGGAGGTAACTGTAGCCACCCCGAATCCCATGGATTCACTTACTGAGATGGAGAGAAGTTTGAGAGAGCAGTGTAACAGAATAGGCAAAATATAATGATGGATGTCTCCTGTGAAAATCGATATTCCCTAAAAAAAAAAAATCTACCCTGCAGATATGGTTAGAATGGAGGTTATGTCTTCAACCGCTGATCTTTATACTGACCCCTATCTGACCACAAAACACATCACACAATCACTTCCAATAAGAGGCACACTGTCAATGGACTGGTCCATTTGAACAGATCTGCACTTTGTCGGAGTAATAAGTGAATATTTATACTCAGAAATGAAGTCCTGAAATATTCCACTGTCTAAACTTGTGAGATGTTCCCCATGATTTTTTGTGAACCCCCACTTTCTGGACCATAGCCAAGGTCAAAGAGACCTTTCACAACAGAGAGTAGGAGGAAACATCTAATCACGGTGGCTCAGAATCATTAGTATAGAAACATTTCAAACATTCTCCAGCCCCAAGTGTGCACAAAAATCGAGCGACTGTGTCCGAGCTCTCTGACTTTATCATCCTATAATTTCTTTATTACTTGTGATGTCAACTGTTTGCTCTGTCGATCTTCAGGGGCTCAACTGCATTCAGCCCAGACAGAGGCCCTCGGCTTTCAGACCCTGGTCCCCCCACGTCTCTGCTGGTGATAAGGAACCCTGCAGTCACCCCCTGGCCCTGCTAAGAGACAGGTGAGCCCAGCACAGCACAGCACAGCACAAGACGACCACATCCAAAATGGAAGACACTCTCACCAATTGGCACTTTACTGACTTCAAAAGGCATAATTACAGATGGTGAAATATCTGGATTGTAAGAGAAGCTTTTACTGCAAAAGATGACAGCCATTTTGTTGAGCTAGATACGATGAGCTCCCAGCATGCTCTCTCACTTGTCTGGGTGGGCTGGTGTCAGAGGGGTCAAGTCTGACTGTACCACAGCCTCCCACACTCTACCATTTACACACATTTGACACACACACTCATACCGTGGGCACCCACTTGGCTTGGTGATACCAGTGCAGGCTGCACCATATCACAGTTGATCTGGCCCGGTTTCTCATACAGTGGGAGGAAAGAGCTGCAGGCACTTCATTTGAATGTTTCTCTACACTGGTTGGCATAGGCTGTTCAAAACGGACTCCACAATATGGCGCCGGCTGTGTTTACTTGCATGCAGAATTCAGCTCTTGTTAATGATGGTTTTTGGATGTAAAAGTCATGAGACGTGCAGTGATATTGTCTGGTTTCCTCTTAGCTTCTACAACTACAAGAGTCTGGAAAAAGCTGTGGCCCCCAATGTCGCCCTCACACCGCTGCCCCTGGGGAAGATGGGTCCCATGTCCCCTTCGGTACCCAGCACCTCCCACCCAAGTGGAGGTGAACCTCCAGGTGAGGGCGCCAACGGCACCTCCAGGCCTCGCAAAAGAAGAGCCACAGGGGAGCTCCCGCCCCCAGCGCCAGAGGCCCCGTGCCCTCCGTCCTCAGCTGCCAGCAAGCCTCCACCACCCCAGGACGACAGAGATTCTGAGGTGGAAATAGAAGTGGAAAGCCGTGACGAATGTAAGCAAAGAGTTCAATATGAGCAACTAGACGTGTGTAGATTATTTGTTACGGGGTTCGACTGGCAAGCTAAACTTAGCCACGAGAACACTTGAGCTTTTTCACAAACCTCACCATCTCTGGTGTCTCTGATCTCTCCCACAGTCACTTCATCCCTGTCCTCCCTGTCGTCACCGTCTTTCACCTCGTCCAGCAGCTCAGCCAAGGACTTGAGCTCACCAGGTGTCCAGGGGCCCTTGTACACCACCACGTCGGCAGAGGGCCCCGTCCCTGCATCTGCTCCCGTGGCGGCCCCCGTGACCCCTCCGGAGCTGGGGCTGGAGTCTGAGCTTGAAAGCCTGAGGCAAGCGCTGGACAGTGGACTGGACTCTAAAGAGTCGAAGGAGAAGTTTCTGCACGAGATTGTTAGGATGAGGGTAAAGCAGGAGGAGAAGCTGGGATCGGCCCTGCAGGCCAAACGCAGCCTCCAGCAGGTAAGGTTCCTCCAGCTTTCCCCTTGTTGAATGAAAACATTGATATGAGTTTCACCTGTGTGCTGTAAGCACAGAGATAGATCAGAGATGTGGTTAGTCCAGGTCAGTACAAAGACTGGAGCTGCCAGACTCAGCTTGCCATTGCCCGGACTGTGCTGGACTTGAACGAGCTGCTTACTTACTTGAAAGTAAAGTGTCATGTTTCTTTGTCATTTTAATGGTCATCATTGTCAGTCTGGGACTTGAAGTGGACCCTCAAGCACATGAGAGTTAGTTTGAACTTGTCTCGACTGACTTGAGACACGAGCACGACTGCCTGGTCAACCTGACACTTTGAGCTGTTTTAAAACCTTCCTCTAAGTTTAGCTCGAGCAAAGTCATGTTAAAAGGAACGTTTTAGAATGTATTTTCAACGATCACACTTCATACAGGAGCCAAACCACTGTGTCATTCAAGGCCACCAACCAGTCAGGTGTGAGTGTAATTCTGTATAGAAACTGGGGTTGTTCTTTTGTAGAATACTTGAACAGCACACACCAAGAATCCTACTAACAAGACTTCTGAAGATTCACCAACATAGTGATGACCTGATACCATCGGATAGCCAACTGTCCCTATTCCCACACTTACATACTTTAATTCTGGAAACCAGAAGAGACAGAACATTTTCAAAGTTGCCACACTGCAGAAATGACTTGAGCTTCGACATCAAAGTGCAGAGGTGGATTAGAAGTCATTGTCACCGTCCACAAAGCTGAGCATTAGTTGTCGGGTGATAACAATGAGAGTGGATGTTGCTGCAAAGGGAAAGACCAGACTTTCATTTTTATTTTTGTTCTTGGAATGAGAACAAAAAAATGCAGACGAAGGAGTCTGTGTGGGCGAGCAACACAAAAGCAGAAGAGCAAAAGAGGCATTCCACTTTATCTATCTATCTATCTATCTATCTATCTATCTATCTATCTATCTATCTATCTATCTATCTATCTATCTATCTATCTATCTATCTATCTATCTAGTTTAGCCAGACTAAAGAGTTGGAGCCCTGACCGGCTCCTCATCAGCCACAGAGGCAGTGTTTAAAACTGGTATGACCCCTGCTGTGTGGAGTTGAAGCAGCCATAACTCTGGTGGCATGCAAATAGTTCTGGTGTAAAGCCACAGTAGAATAAAGGATTTGAAGGGATGTTTTTCTTTTCAGTCTTTTTGTAGAAACCAACTAAGCTTGATGACAGACATGTTTGTCCCTGCTGCTGTGTTCCCATGAGTAGTCTGTGGGCGTGTCACTCACTCACTCACTCGCTCACTCTTGTGAGCTTCACACACGTCCTAACCTCTGACTTGGCTCAGTGTAAACACTGCCATGGACACTGCAGCGTACTGTAACACGTCACTGCTCTCAGGTGTCAGCAGTTCAGAATGGAGAAATGAAACAGCTATGTGACAGACACTTCCACTGGCATTCACAGCACACCCATAAGAGTCATGGGGAACTGAATTTTCTCAATGATAGATTCAAACTGTTTAAAAAAAAAAACCTTTCACTTTTCCAAGTGTCTTAATTGCATAAGCATGAACCCCAGGCAGACAGTCCCTCACTCTGATGCTAACTTCTACCATCTCCTCTTGCAGGAGTTGGAGTTCTTGCGGGTGGCCAAGAAAGAGAAGCTGCGGGAGGCGACTGAGGCAAAGCGAAGCTTGAGGAAGGAAATTGAGCGTCTGCGAGCTGAGAGTGAGAAGAAGATGAAGGAAGCCAATGAGTCCCGGATCCGTCTGAAGCGGGAGCTGGAGCAGGCCCGGCAGCTGAGGGTCTGTGATAAAGGCTGCGAGGCTGGACGTCTTCGTGCAAAATACTCTGCACAGGTCAGTTAGTGTGCATGTGGACTGTCAGGGGTATGCTGTATCCGTTGGTCACACTTGGGGCTTAAAATCTTCTTGATAATCTCTCGATGATACATTGGAAACACGGGAAAGTGAAGCCAAACAAGGCCGTGCACATAGACTCACATTCACAGTCCAATGTGTGCATCAACACCCTCAGAGGAGCTGCGGTGTTTCACAGTTTCACCGTCTCCAGTGCTCTTAAGGTCAGCAGAAAAGGCAAGAAAAAAGCCCACGTTTCCTCTTCCCCAGTCAAAAATAAACGGGTGTAGCGTATGATAAGTCCCCCTTTGAAAGGAAACAGGAAGAGACGTCGTCTTCCCTCAGGCACCATGGGAAATGCAGATTAGACAAAACAAGAGGGAGGTTGCTCTCCAGCTGTGTCTGTGCACCTCCCTGCAGAGACTGCAGTCGACTTCGGAAGGCTGCCGCTAAGGCCTTCATGTTGCTGCAGTCTGGGCTCAGGACAGGAAAAAGACTTCAGAAGCTCAGGAAGCATTGTAGTGCTCTCAAAGATCATTTTGCTAAGAAGGCCTCTGTTTCAAGACATGTCTTGAAATGTAAAATGAAATATAGAAACTTCACTTTATGACCACGTTTGGGAAAGAAGTTACATAAATCAAGTAAAGTTTTTGACTTCAGGAAGCCAATCTGCTGGAAGCGGGAGATCACGTGACTGGAAATATCCTGGCTGATGATGAACCAAACATTTGTTCCTAAGCTTGCAAGTGTTGGCCTTGTGTGTGGGATAAAACAATAGTGTAGTGCTCACAGTTAAATCACACATTGGCATTCACAGGGAAATGATGACTGGTTTTCATCGTAGCCACGGAATACCCCAAATCTGTTTCTACATTCACCAAAGTCAGAAAGGTTGGTTGTTTACTTGGCAAATTCAGATATCCATCAGACAGATATATTAAAATGGATCCAACATATTGTTTCACACACTAGATAGTTACTTTGGAAATCGGGCTGCAGGGACAAAGAATAACAGATTGTTTTGAGCATTCACAACATGGACAACCCAATTCAGCTGGATTATTGCAGAGCAGGTGGTGTGAGGGTTAAATGATACTGTGCATTGTTGCCACCATTTCATTCTGCTTCAGCTTTGCCTCTGATGTTGAAATTTGACTAAGATGAGTCGTGCATGTTCTCAGGCACCTCTGAGAACATGCACGACTCATCCAGTTAGGATGTTTCTCTGGATGTTTACATGAACAATATTTACAGGTCAAAAAGTGGTAGTTATGGTTCCTCCAACATGATACGATCACAGCATCAGGGCACTGGTGTCTAGGACAGAGGTCTAGGTCTATACCGTCTAGTATAAGCACGGGCATGAATTGGCTCCATAATCAGTGAGTGTGAACAGCTCTGTTGTTTGCAGCAGGCCTGGAGGTTGGATCAGTACCCTCCAAACTGTAGTCACATTTGTTCTGCTGTATGATTTCATCTGTTTCTTGTCACGTGCCTTCCAGATCGAGGATCTCCAGATGAAGCTGCAGCACGCCGAGGCTGATCGTGAGCAGCTTCGAGCTGACCTGCTGCAGGAGCGGGAGGCCAGGGAGCACCTGGAGAGGGTGGTGAAGGAGCTACAGCAGCAACTCTGGCCCAAATCCAACAGCGACAAGGAGGGGACGCCCAAGGACATGCCACCTGACAACTAACCCAACGGCCGACCTCACCACCCAACCATTCCCTCCATTGCCAGGATCCCCAACATCTTCTGCCCTACTCAGACCACAAACACTCCCGGGAGTCCTGTGCCGGCCACATCGCACCACTGTCCATCACGCTCGCCCTCCGCAACACAAACATGAACGCCCTCTGACCAGAGACAGATGAGCACCTATGTCCATGCTCATGAAAAGTCAAGTGAGTGGTTTCCATGGACAATGGCTGGAAACAGTAAAGTACAATGCTGCAGGAAGGAAACGCGTGTTTCTGAATCAAGCACTGACTCGCACCTTCTAAACTCACAGAAATGACAACTGGATGACAAGAATGACAGAAAAACAGATACTGAGCACAGAATGTGGCTGTGCCCATATTTTGTGTGACAAGAAAAGGGGAGAGACTTTTGGAAAGTCGTCTATGATAAGAAATACTGAAAGATGATCATATTATTGAAGCTGTTGAGAGGTGTTATAGCAGTGTGATCAGGAGAGGCGGGCTCACATTTAACCCAGTTACCGAAAACGTCTCCACTACCATCCCGTGCCATGACGAGGATGGAGGATTTTGAAGACATTATAAGCTATTTAAGAGACTACATAGCGATATGTAAAGACATAAGACAGTTTCTTTGTTTCTCTGTGATATTGGACTTGGGAATATAAAAGATACAAATAAAATTAGAAGACAAACAAAACAAGTAAATGAACTTTCCACAGTGCCACCGTGGTTTTGTCGGTTTTTCAGGAAGCCATCACAGTCCACTGAGTGGAAGAGCATCGAGTCCGAAGCTCTAGTGAACTGTCTTTTCCTCCCACTGTTGTTTTCTAAAATCACTTCTTTCTAATTTCTCCGAGCAGTGGGTGGGTTGATATCTCTCTCTGTTGGGGTCAAACCCTGGACTGGAGATTGGAACTAAAAACATGCTGTGTCAAAGTCACCAATTTAGTGAGCACTTGTTCTGGATGATCAATAATAATATCCAGCAGGCGCTGTCTCAATGTTTCTCCCACTAGGTCTCACACACACACACACACACACACACACACACACACAAATGTTGCCATATATTATTTTAAGCATTTGGGTCAAAACCCTCAAGTCTTTATCTTCTAAAGATAAAATCCTGCAGACGTGAGTGTGGCCTAGTCGTCTGTAATGTTTGAGTGATGAAAGCCGGCATGTTTTTACTCCAGTTGACATCAGAAACATCGTGTATGAGCTGACAGTGGGCTGGACGGGGCACCCTTAGCAAGAACCACAAAATGTTCATTTTGATTAAATTAAGGTATGTAAATATAAATATATGTTGTTTTTTTTAACTTTACGATAATGAATCGCACTTTGTCATAACAAAATACTGTTATAAAGCATTGTACTCCCACTATTGTCTTCAATCTTACTTTGAACACATCATCTTATACATGACTGCTACCATATAAATCCAGTAAAGCATTTAGTTGATTAAACGCATCTTGAATAAATAATACTGTTGTACCGTTATCTTATGGCAAAGTATTGTAAATAAAAGGAAAGAAAAAAGTCTCCAGCTGTTGCTTGCTGATGCAGTCTGGGATTGTTGGAAAGTTTGGGGTAATGCATTCCCCCCGTTTTGTAATATAATTGACACAGATGTTGCTTGAGCACCCGGTCACATCTCCTAACAAATTCGACAAAACTTGGTTAACAGCTTGCGTCAGAAAGGTGAATTGTTAGAGGAGTCTGAACAAACAGTCACACATTGGAAGAATAAAATCCAATTTATTCCAAAGGCAGAGGCCACGAATCTGCCCTCACAAAGTGGGTACAATGCAATCAGAATGTACATTGTGTTAATGCTATTTTTCCTTTGGTTGTTGATGTTGTTTTAAAACGTGGAGATATTTTATTGCTTGTCTGTTATGTTCACTTTTTTTCAATAGAAAACTCATATTTTCTTTATGCATGAAATTTGAGAAGGTTTGCCATACATATAGTCAGTTATTGGGCATTGATACTGTACATGTAAGGGTTTTATTGTGTTATGCAATATAAAGCAATTTGTCTTATTTCGAAGAGGAAAAGGTAATTAAAAAAAAAAGCAACACACCAGATATTGTTCTTAAGAAAAAGAAAAAAAAAAACTTCACACCTGCAAAAAACAAAAGACGACAAAAAAACTGAAGAAAAAAAATTTAAATGCAATGCTGGACAACCTCAAGTGCCTGGATGTGGGCGAAAGGTTTCCAGAGAAGGAAAACTGATGATCAAGCTGTTGGGGCTGGGCCTCTCATCAACTTCCTGCGTGCAGGTTTCAAATTAAAAGCCCCTTTCCTGCTCAGCAGCTCTTTCCATCAGTATTCCTAAACCAACCAGTTTACAAACTTTTTTCTTTTTCAATGCAGAGAACAATTGAACAAATGCTAGACACTTAAGGCTGTTTTTTCTGAATGAGTGCTTTTTTTCTTCATTTGAAATCAATGATATGCATGTTCAAACAATTTTTATAGAAGACCTTGAAAAGCCAATTGCTTCAGTGAATTGTTACTTTGGGTTGTATATAAAGATTAACTGTTTATTCCCAGCTTGTTGATTTGTCCTGAGGAGGACATGTCAAAGATAACAGAGGGCATTATGTTAAAAGCCCTTTTCTTATCTAACATTACTGATGTTGCTCAGAGAACGACACTGCGTCTGCAACTTTGGCAGACCTAAAATTGGTACATTTTGTAGTTGTTTTTACACTCAAAAGAGTTGATAGCCTACGTGTAGTTTACTTTACTCATGGTTTTCTACAAAAGATGGGAGACAATAATGACATTGGCTCCTCAGTCTCCCACGCAAAAAGAAAAATGAGTCTTGTTTTCTAAAGGAGAATCATTTTGCTAAATAATGGACAGTGAAGCAGCAATAACAGTCCATATTAAAAGATAAATACTAGCCAGTGTGACGATTTGAATAAGAATTTACAAATGTAAATATTTTTTTCATTTACGATATTGTATAATATATGTACATGGTGTTTCCTTTTTCAAAAAGAAATCTTTTCTTACAATAGCTGTCTTGTTTTTTTGTTTTTTTTGAATTTGTGTCTTAACTGAGATGTTTCAAAAACAGTTAATGCAGTGCGTAAGAGAATATTCCCTACATAAACATGTTAATCCATTTCTTTTTTCATTCATTTTTTTTTACTGTAGAGTCTTTATATTGAATGACTTTTTTCACCAGTTCATATATATTTTTAACAGTATGTTCAGTATCAGATAGCAGACCTACAGTATGGCTCACACACACGTGACTACGCCACCTTGCAGATTGTTTCCCCCTCATCCTCATGTATCTTTTTAGCCCTGTGCTGCTGCTAATACTATAAACCTTACAATTCTAGAAATATTTTTATGTAAGAGGTTAATGTAAGCTTTCCCATTTATTAATGCCACATATACAGTATGAAAAAAGCTTGGCTTACTCATCTATTTCCCTTGTTTCCCTCATCTTTTCACGCCTTGTTCCTCATCCCTCCTCCAACAGCACCCTCCCCCTCTCTCACGACACGGACTATATTGTAAAGTAAAGGACTTTATGAGATTATGTTTGAAAATAGCTATGCTTATATACTACAGTGACTGAATGTACAGTGTATAGATGCATTACCAGAAATAAAGTTGTTTGTCCAGATTGAATGGCCCAGTTTCATATTTTTGCCGCATGTTTGGTAAACATCATAAACCGTAATTATCCTCCGAATACTGCAGACAGTGTTTTTTTTTTTTTACATCTAATTCGTCTCATCTTAGGAAAATGAGCTCAGTGCTCTAAAATATTTGTCTTGCAGGCACCCGATCTGCTGTAAGATTTCAAAATAAGAGACCTATACATCATCTCCTCTGCAAGATTGGTTCCCAGACTGGGGGTCAGGACCCCCCCCAGGGGTCACAAGAAAAATCTGAGGCTCTACGAGATGATAAACAGTAACAATAAGGCTTTTCTGCTACTAAAGTCTTTGTTTCGCTATTGTAACAGCAATGTAAAAACATTCACATGAAACAAACTAGTAAGGGAAAGGTGCTCCTTGGTAAGACTCCCAGTTTATAGACATTTGGAACACAACCTGTGACAGATATTTCTTTATTCTCAAGGGATCAGAAGCCAAAATCAATCAATCAATCTTTATTTATAGAGCGCCAATTCATAACAGTGTTATCTCAACACTCTTTCCATAAAGAGCAGGTCTAGACCAAACTCTTTAATTAGAGAGAGACCCAACGATTCAGGAATTCAACATTAAGGATTCAAGAATCTCCACATGAGCAGCATCAGATATTATATTAGGAAACAGGGATTAGGATCCAGGACCAGGATCCACAGGAACCAGAGAACCACAGCAGGAGAACCAGGACCAGGATCCACAGGAACCAGAGAACCACAGCAGGAGAACCAGGACCAGGATCCACAGGAACCAGAGAACCACAGCAGGAGAACCAGGACCAGGATCCACAGGAACCAGAGAACCACAGCAGGAGAACCAGGACCAGGATCCACAGGAACCAGAGAGATGAGAAAACCACAGAAAGGCTCCGAGGAAGATACCAAGTTAGTAACAGACATTAAAGAGACATGAAGCATCAGGATGGAGAGGAAGAGGAGGAGAGAGGTAAATATCCATCCATTGTCTATACCGCTTATCCGTCAGGGTCGCGGGGGAGCTGGAGCCAATCCCAGTTGACTTCAGGCGAGAGGCGGGGTCACCCTGGACTGGTCGCCAGCCAATCACAGGCCAACATATAGAGACAGAAACACTTCTCACAGTCACACCAACAGGCAAGTTAGAGTCTCCAATTAACCTGATCCACACAGAAAGAGCAGGTTCAAACTGGGATTCGAACCTGGAACCTTCTTGCTGTGAGGCCACAGAGCTAACCACCGCACCACCATGCTGCCCCAAAAAAACAAAAATAACTGATCTACATTTATACAAAGATATCTGTTTATAGAGATAAAGAAGTCTTGGCCCAGAAATCTGTTGTTCATTATCTGGATATCCACTGGCGACGCCAGAGGGATCCAGTTATCACCATTAATACGGTGGGACGAATGTGGCTCAGAGGTAGAGTGGGTCGTCCGTTCATACCAAGGTCGGTATTTCGATCTTGTAAGTTTGAAGTCAGCATCAGCATCAGAGGCTGATTGGCATCAGTTTTGTAGGTAGTTGGTATTAAAGTATTAAGCGTCTTTGTGCAGGACACTGAACCCCAACCTGCTCCTGAAGCAGCTTCAGCGTGTGGTTGTTGATAGTTCCCTTAATCATTACACCTTTTTGGATTTAAGAGGGAAGAGCATCCGCAATTTGTGTTCTTGCTTGAAACCTAAAATGGAAGTCACGTGTTTGTTTTTAGATTTTAAACCAAAAATGGAAGAACAAAATCATGTGATCTAGTCTAATTCCAGGTTAGTAATTTTTTAAATCTTTTTTTAGACAGTAGAAGCAAAGTGTGAAGAAGTCAAAATAAAATCCAAGCGTATAGAATGGGCATTTTACAAAAAAGTTTTAGGTTTTGAAACAAATAACAGGTTTATTTTATTAATATTAAGGTTAATTAGACCTTATTAGACGATAGTCAGTTCCAAGAAGGCACATGTTTACTTCTTGCTAGGATTTGAGGAGGTTTTGAACATACAAATTTGGCTGCTGTGAAACTAGCTGGATCCAAAGCTCCAAAGAGTAATCACAGACTGAAAAGACAAAAGAAACAAATCTCAAAAAAGGTGTTTCAACAGCAAATAAATTGCAGCCATCTACTACAGTAGATGTGTAATGTCACAATATAGAGATAATAAAACACTGACGTACATGCAGCCCCTTTCAGCTAAAACAGAGCAGAGTAGTAGAGCAGTACATAGGCCATTTTTCAGCGGACCAGAACAACACTAAACATTCCTCTTGTTTCACCCTCTCATCCGGTTTATGTACACAGATATGGTTTTAGGGCTGCTGCTGGAGAAACCTCCATAATTACTGTGAAACCTTAAAAAGGAAAAGACGTGCTTCAAACGCTTAACTAGAAAGGAATGTACACTAGGTCTTAAGTTAACGCCCACTCAGCCTGACAGCATTTCATGTAAACATTCATTAGTGTGCACACACACGGCCACATTACATGGCCGAGTGTGTGCACGGTGCAGGTTAGCTGGAGGCTCCTCGGCATCCAGTGCACGGAGAAGCAGCCAGTGGAGGAGTGGTTATTGGCATGCCTGCAGATTAAAGACTCAAACAGTAGGCTACCTTCAATTTCTGTCGGTCGTAAAACAAAGACAAAAGAATTGAATTAAAAAAGAGGATGCAAGAATCTGAAAGATAACAGCAATGAGCTGCTGTGGCTCAGTAGTAGAGCAGGACGTCCACTAGTAAGAAGACACAAGACAGACGATTGACTTCCTTCAAAGCCCATGTGCTGTGATAAACTCCTGTCTGTTGTACTTGAATCATAAGCTGCCATAAAACCAGACGAAGGGTCTACAGCCGAGCAGCTAAATGCTAATGTTTAGCAAGTAATGTTTGCCGTTCCACCCATCATAGCATGCATTTACACAGCATTTGCAAAATACAGCTGAGGCCGATTGGAATCAGTTCTGCAGGTAGTTGGTAAGTATTAGACACATTTTCACCTGATGGTGGCGCTAGAGAAAAGGTCAGGAGATAACCAAATGTATTATCTAGCAAGAAAAGTCAGGAGATCACCGAAGTTATTAGCGATTATCTACTGGGGAGCATGAGTGTCAGTTAAACACAACCCATCTGGTAGTTGTAGAGATAATATATTATTAGAAGTGGACAGAGGCCCACTAATAGCATGGCTAGAATGATTATTTCACACATGATTATTTCACATGTCATTCTAAATATTTGTTCACATGAATTTGACTGCTGGAGTGTTTTGCAATCTGTGTTTATTCACCCACAAACACCCACTGTAGCGACTGCACAATGGAGTTGTGCACGATTCTAAACTGGACTGGAAACCAGCCTGTGTCTGCCAAGCTGACTTCTGCCAAATTTGAGACTCAAACCTGCCTTGAGAACTAAAGATATTTGTCTCCAGTAGCCGGGCTACTTTCCCTTTTCCCACCGACCAATCTGTATCTACTTGTCAGACATGTCAACAACACAGTCAGAAAAAGACAGAAAGCAGAAATGACATTAGAAAACAACTACACATGAGTGCGACACTTCACACAGCAAAATGGCTCCAAACCCAACACATACCAGTATGTACATTCACTCATGCACTCGGCATGAGTGAGGGCAAAGCTGTTGTTGAATCAGATGAATCAGAACTAAATAGCACTAAGAGCAAAAGCAGGATTGTTATAATGGCAATGATTTTCTTGCTGTTACTCAGGTACAGTAGTGAGCACACTCTGGGCTGGTTGGAGGTTGATGTGGCCCACATCATCAGCGCGCTGTGGGCCAGGAAGTCGGATGGCTCTCAGCTCCTCTAAACCAGCAGCAGCACCACACAGGGCTATTGACTGACCCAATTACAGCAGTCACATGAGGAAGAACGCCCCGCAGTTAGCTCATTAGTCTCTGGAGTCTCTCTGCAGCTCTCTCACTCTTACTCTGCCTCCATGTCTCCTGCTGCTTTATAATGTACAGTCAATTACCAAGTCATGTTTAATTCATTCAGTACATTTTGAGGAATTTTTTCTTGAACAGTAGGGCGGGTTGCTTCAGATATGAGGCTAGAAAGACGTGTTTATTGTATGTAAATGGTTGAACCAAATTACTTGAATTATAGTGTAGTCCAGTACTGGCCATGGTATTTTCCATGGAGCTGAGTCAAAAGACAGGCTCAGGAAAACCATTACACACACAGACTTAACACAAGGAACATTATTAAAAGGTCGTTGTATTTGGGTGGTTCATGTGTTAGAGGTGTTTATTATTGTCTGTGATTGTCCATATGCTAATGATTGACTGTTTTCCTAGTTTCACTCATACGTTCTTAGGGATAGAGACGCTGTACTGCTCATACCATGGTAGCAAGACCGTTGTGGTGGAAATCAATGTGCAGAACTGCTTTACTGTAATTTGCATTTTTGATATAATTTTTCCAACAATGATTAAATACTTTGTCAGCTAGTTAGTTTGCTGCATCAGGCTCAAAATGAATAAATGAATGTACTGGAGGTGGACAGCAGCACCTCTACTGGCCAAGTATAGTCTTTGCCCTCCCTAATGCAACTTTTCCCAAAGGAAATCAGCCAAAACTGCTTGAATTTGTGAAAGTAAGTTTTAAGGGAGATCCACAAAAGCTGCTCTGTGTGAAGTTTGTTGATTCCAATTGTGCATGTACATGCATATGTCCAGTATGTAGAGTTGTACAGTATTTTACCACAGATACAGGTGTTGAACTAAAGCCTTTTCCTGCTCTATGGAAAACCAGCACCAGCCACCCAATGCACCAGAGATCCTAGACATCCATCCATACATTAGCTATACCACTTATCCTTAAGGGTTGTGGGGGCTGGGGCCAATCCCTGCTGACACAGGGAGAAAAACAGGGTTAGCCGTAGGCTGACACACAGAGGCCCATAGCACAGGGAGAGCAAGCAAACACCACGCAGCCAGTCAGCAAACCTGGAACCTTCTTCCTTAAAGACCACCGCACCACCTTGCTGTCACAGAGCCAAGACCTGGCAAATTAAAATGATATTATCACTTATTAACCTGCCGGGAAGACAGTAAGTGTGGTCAACATGGATGACCTTACTCATCACCTCTAAGTCTAAAGGCTTAAACTCTAGAGAGGGTTTTATTGCCCCCACACAGTACAGGTCTCCACTTCTTTAGATCTTGTACATCTCCTTTTTTTTGCCTCCTACAGTCTGTCAACACCAGGTCCTTTTCCAGTAGCGGTGGCCAGCTGTCAATACTTAAATATTCCTTTGCACTTTTGTAGAAGAGGGTGATGTACCTCTGAATCTCAGGAGAGAGAGAGACAGTGGAGATCTTAGCTCCCTCTCCAGAGAAAGCCGAGATCTCTGGCCTCAGGCATTACAAGGGCTGGAGTCGATGCCTCAAACTGATTCGGAAAATCAATCAGACTTGGGACCAAAGTCCACAACCTCTACAGAGCCCTCTGTGCCATGGGTGATTCTGTGCTGCTCTTCCATTTCATCGTACAGGGCACCAAATTACTTTATCAAAGCTTGTGACCTTATCTTGAAACCATTTACACTAAGTCCCTTCACACATCTTAGGTGGATCAGTGAGCTGTCTGATCTCTAAAAAGCTAAGAGTCAATACATCCAAGAAGTATTCAAGATGGACTGAAAGCACCAAGGAAACATGGCTCTAACCATTTGTGCACATATGATCAAATACAAGGTGCATCGAGCTGCTGTAGAAATAATCTGTTCCCGTTCAGATTAGGCAAGGGGGGAGTGAGTTAGACAATAAAAGATAATTAACCATTTGGCTCACTTGTAGCTCATAAATACAATTCGTTCATGTGTTTGTGTTAGCCTAGTTGTCAGCTAATGCTAGCTAAAGTATTATTATTATTTTAACTGCTCTGCTGTGTGCAAATGGTGAAATGGTGGTTAACACTGTCCAAATCAGAATCTGCTGGCCGGCAGGTTTGTGGCTTGAACCTTGTGCATGTTCTCCCCGTGCTTGTGAGAACCCGAGCTTGACTGGCGACCAGTCTAGGGTGTGCCCCCTGCGACCCTAAAGGATAAGCGGTATACAATGGAGGGATGGATGGATTCTGAGCAGAAGATCCTCTTCTAGTTTTGTCAGTGACCAAACTTTCTTCGATCTCATCTGAATTCTATCCTGATACCAGGCACTTCAAAATAACCTGTGCACTTGGAGCCTGAGGGGCTCTTTGTCAAAGTCCTATTGTAATACCTTTGTCATTTCAGTGGATGTAATGATGTAATGATATAATGAATCTGATGTCCCTTCATAGTTTCAAGTTAATTACTTATGTACTATTATTAGCAGAGCATTTTATCAACTGCATTCTCTCTAATGGTGAACGTGCTGCTGACATGATGGATGGCTGAGGAATGCATTGCTGTAGGCTGACGTTGTTAACGTAGAATATGGGGCAGAAGTGAATGTTAAGTGTGTTGATACTGTTTTTTTTTATTAACATAATTCCACCTCGAAAACAACTCACCAAATACAGCGCACTTGATCTTCCCCCTTTCTGCTCAGAGTGGACACTTCTCAGCAGCTTAATGGATTCATCTCTCTCTACCACACTCACACACACATCCACTTGCCTTGCCAGAAAGGCCCCATTCAGCCAGTGCAGGTCATTGGCCCCTAGGCAGGTTCAATATTTATGGGTCGCTGCAGCATTTTACCGTCTCAGCTTGACAAAAATGATCAGCATCACAAGCACTCTGCCTGTCAATCCAGCAGCTCCGCACATCACATCAGCTGCCATCGCAGTCAGCCCTGCAGGACGTCACTGTGATGAGCCGCCAGGATGTCACTGAGAGACGGCTCATGAGATGGCTTTCCTCAGCCAAGGACAAATTACCCTGGATCCACAACCGAAGCTGCCCCAGTCTGATGTCTACAGCAGGGATGGATCGATGAATATGTAAATGCTCTGAATTCCAATACAATCTTTTAAATTCAACACTTTCTGGTGTCAAAATCATGTACTTTGTATGGTACCCCTCCAGCCGGACAACCTCCCTCATAATAGATTGAAAGAAAACATCACCAGTAAACATAATCCAGTCAGCAATTGCTCCCAAACACATTTGGCAAAACCACTGTGAGGTCTAAACACAGTGAAGAATGCTTTTGGATCAAAGCCAGTAGTAGCAGAAGTTGTCGACCAGTTTTACTCTGAAAATTCCCCCAAATGTAAAAGGCTCCCAGTGTCTGCTGTGATGCTGCCATGGCTTCTGTCACTTCTTTGTTTGTCTGTGACTGGCATGTCTCTTAAGATGATGGCTAGATTGGCATGAAGTCTGCTGAGCATAGTCACTCTTCTCAGAGAAAGAAAGTGACTGTGTGACCCTGAGTGGAGGCACCATCAGGTTAAGCTGAAAGGATCTCCTGGTGCTTAACTAACAAAATATTTGCTAATTATATTCAGTGTCACTCTCCTGAGAGAAAGAAACCTATTGATAGAGCCCCGTCTCACAGCCTTCACTTCTTTTTGCCTGTTCAGTCAAATACAAAATCTCCGAACACTCACTTCCAATTGTTCCCCATTTTATTTTAGAATAATAAAGTGATTCCAGGCCTTGTGGTGAATGAGTTACTGTTCAGCCTGCTGCTTCAGGGATGAACAATTGGACCTTCCTTTCTGGTCATCCAAATTATTTGGGAATCAAGGCCAAACATGAAGTTTGAGTTTTATACTTCACATCTCTAAAACTCCTGTGTGTGCATGGGCACTACTGGGCTGAAAACTTCACCGTTACAGTAAAGTGGGACTATAGCTGTGGTTACATGCACACTTTTTAAATTCAGACTGAAATCGTGCTGATTAACGATTGCAGTGGAAATAGTAGTCTAGTGTTTACATATGCTGTTGCATTTAATCAGAACAGCTGTGTGATGCACACACCATGCATTCATTCATTGAACATTATTTGTTATTGTCCTACTGTCCAGGCATTCAGTTCCTCACTTCAGTTCAGTTCTTTAGGAGTCTGTATCGAAGAACAAACTCTCCACAGATGTACATTTCAAACATCTGAGCCAGCACTGAGGTTCTGACTGCAGCTGCCCTGATCTTCTGGGCTTATTGTAGCAGATGTCAGCATGACATCACAGCGAGTCGAGCTACACTAAGACAGAACTCTCACTGGCACGTGTACATTGTGCAGTGATTGCAAGTGAATTATTCTGTGGAGGCCTGGCTGATCGCAAACTATTTTAACCTGTAATAGATAGAATTAATGACCGCATTCCATTTAGTTGAGCCAGTTACTGTGTCCCGGTATTGTGCACGCTGACTCCCTGGAGTGGTTTAGTGGATCACTTAATGGCACTGAACCATCATTAATTAATGTAATTAATTACAGCTGTGCTGTTCCTAGTGAGACCAAAGGCAGGAAACACTTGACTTGTTTTATGTTAGATCTGGAACATGCTAAAACCAATAGGATCTTCAGCATAGGGAATGGCCCAGTGGAAGCATTGGTGTCTAATCTGTAAGACCCTGACAGATTGTACAGCTCCATATCTCTGAATGAGCAGAATTAGCCACTCTTTCAGTTTGGGGGACCTGCCAACTGGATGTTCTTACATCCTTAGATGGAAAGGATGAAGCAAATCCTGGGGCAGCAAGACCCCTGAATTGTTGCACTGATCCTGGATCAGATTGACCACTCTTTAGTGTTGAAGCGGTATAAAACATGCTAGCTTGGTGCCGGGGATGGAGGTGTGATTGGGCCAGATTTTACTCAGGTGTCAAAGGTGCCTTTAAACTAACTAACTACTTAACTTAACTTAACTTAACCACGTGTCTCATCTTTTGTATCAACTGGTAGAATTAGAGGATGAGACATTGCGGTTCAACAAGCAGTCAGTTATGAGGGATTGTCTGACCCTTGACAGCCAGCTGAGACTCCAGGGTGTAGATATATCTGGAGCCAGAACAATCACTTTAGACTTTGGCATCTGAACTTACAAAGGAAACATTTATTTGATATTGTAAAAAAGTTGCACTTTACAATTTTGTTATACGATTTCATTTGACATTTTTTTCCATTCTGATGTGTTTTCAATGACAATCCTTTCCTTTTTTTTTTCACAGAACAGTTACTATTCATTGACAGTGGTTTTTAGTTTTTTATTCCCTGGAGGGGCCAAGGCAGCGAGATTTCCACATAACTTGCATACTAAGGAAAGAAGGTTGTTCTTCTGTTCATACACTTTCAGTAAAGGTGAGTCTGTTTCTCTCCGTCCTTTCACACAGAACCAGGCTGAGTTAAAGTTCATGTTTAACTACCGTTATCCTGCTTCGGCATTATATGATTCATTTATTCATATTGATGCTTCTTTAGCTGGGTGCTGATTACAAAATGGAAAGTCTTAGTGCAGACCAGAGTGATAGGGGGAATCCAAGGCAAGTCTTGGAGATCATTGGTTTGACTCCTAACCTGTCGCTGTACGCTGCACTAGACAATATTATTTCATTGTAATTTTAGTTATAGTCTAATTATATTAAAGGGTTCCTCTAAGGAAATATCAGCACTCACCCCTTTGTATTTAATGTTTTTAAAAACTGGAGCTGGTCAGCATGACGCAACCAATCAGGGTTAGCTAGCATGTACCTAGCCAGTCACAGCAGCTCTGTACAAGCAAGGGCAACATGCAAGCCACAAACTCATTTTTTAAAGAAACTCTTAAATCAAATATCGCTAATAACATTCAATAGTGAACATAATTGAATGCAGCCAAATTTCTAATTAAATAATATTGCCTCCTGTAGCTGACATATTCATTTTTACAGCAAAGATTTCAGGCCGCTCAGATTTCCCATGCACACAGCTGTTACAGGAAATGAGTACAGTAGAATCTGCTTCAACGCACATGACCCAATTTGGTTCTACGTCTTTAATTTGATTAGGGAGTCGATTATTAGTTTTCCTGTCAGAACCATTAATGGTTTGGGTAGTGGCGGGTGGCAATGATGCTTTATGGACGCTCTAAGGCGAAACATGGGTTGAACTGGAAAATACATTTTATATTAAATGTATGGTTTGTATATGCAGTATATGCAATATGCAAACAAATCATGGCAGAATGGAAGACATGCTACATGACACGTTAATTAGAAAAGCGCTGCCATCATGTACCATGCTAGTTTACTTTGCTTGTTGCATCCTATAATGCAAGGGGCTGTTTTCATTTCATTTTTACTCAGATACGAGTGTGCCCTTGTGTGTTTTCCCGCCTTGGTGATTGTCTGCCCCGCCCTGATTGTCTCCACCTGTTCCCCATCACCTTGTGTGTATATATAGTCTGCGTCTCCCTTTGTCTTGTGCCAGATTGTCTTGTCCCGTCCAAGCGTCAAAGGTCTATATTGTTCAGAACCAAGCCATAGTTTTGTCATGCCATGTTGTAGTAAGTATCCTGTCCTTGTAAGTATCATGTTAAATTAAATGCTGTTAAAACTGTCTGTGAGTCTCTCGCTTTGTGCTTTTGGGTCCACCCTGTCTCTGAGCCCCGTGCTTAACATTAATGGCATATGGTCCATCTCCAACACTCTTTATGACTTCCCAGATTTCCATTAACTTGGAAGCATTAGTGTCAATCAAGTCCACATCAATTTAAACAAGGGGAATGCAGATATGACCATTTTTACCATCTCCTTATCTGAGATTATATTACATATCGACACAGACCTCTTCTTCTGGGGCAAGATATCAGGAAGGTCATAGTACTGTTCATCACCGTTAGAAGACTTGCACTGGGAGGCCTAGAAAGAAGAAAGTACACCATTACAGTTATCAGCTCCTGTATGCCCACATGTAGAGACCTGCATTGTTTACTGGATTTTCTTGTAGAGTTTCTACTTCTTTCAAAACTTAACTTGTAAAGGGGTTTCTGCTCACATATTTCTTCTTGTATACTGTTGGTGGAAGTACAGACAACCTCCCTTGTTGTTGGTCTTTTCTTCCACCCAGTGTTGAAATACTCTGATGAATGTTCTGAATGAAAGAGGATCTCCATCTGAAACTGGAATTTCTCTTGTTGGTAGAGAATTTGAATTTTGCTGTTGCTCCAGGAGCTCTCTTATCTGATTTTATCTCTGTAACAGACTATTGAAGTTACTGCACTGGCTGTGAGAAGAAAGTCCACATAAAGTAGAAATCTAATTACTAAAGATATCAGATAACTTAGACAATACATATACATGGTTATCAAATAAACAAATTAATTGAAATCCTAAACAAACTGTCATACCGTTACAGCAAGTGGCATCACTCCTCTTATGTGCTCTCTCTCAGTAGTTTCTGTTTCAGTGATTTTTTAAATAGGTGTTTGCTTCTGCATTGTTTAATGTGTGTTTGTAGTACATTCTGCTGGCAGGATACTCTGTAAATGGCTGGGTAACGCATGATAACCTGTCTCGTGTGATGATTGGGTGTTAGACCTCTCTGTGCTAGTGGCTCTGTGAAGAAGTCTGGTTTTCCATCTATGCTTCTATTTCAAGCAAATATAACAAGACACAATGTTATCCTGCCTCAGTGGTCAGCCGTGACAGACTACTGTGCATTTTTTTGACATAAGTTTTATGGGAGCTCTTAGGAGTTAGTCTGGCAGCCCTATTTTGTACCAGTGGAAGTTTTTCATATCTTTTTTTTGCAGGACCACACAACCATACAGTGCCTTGGGTGTGAGAGACCAAGAGCGTGTATCATCTGGTTTCTTACTGAGGGTGTAACAGGGAGCACATTTTTGTGAGATACCAATAGCCCGCCACATTTTTAAAACAACTGCGTCAGTATGATCTGACCATGCTTAATGGTCATCAATAATTATGCCAAGTGATTTAGTCTTTCTAACTTGCTGTATTGGCGTCCCCCAATAGTTAGATTGAAACAGGACTATTGAACTCTCTGATAACGGACTCTTTGGTATTAGGATTGAGAGGTTTGGGTTTTTCCTTATATCTTGCACCTTTCTGTATTCCATTTGTTACTCTGCTTAGCAGGGGAAGCTGCAAATCATTGCCACCTAGTGCTTGCTCATGTGGAGATTCTTCAATCCTTAATTGACCTGCTGACCTGTTCTATACGAAAAATGTTTGTTATGAATTGGCACAATGAAAATATCCATCTTCTTGTGACCATCTTCATCTATTCTACAATGCAGACTGCATTTATTCTGCCATGTTTATGAGTGTAATGTTACATAGTTAAGGGCAGCCCATGAATGTCTCATCTATTGCCCTGGGAAGGAGTCATAAGATTGATGGCTGTCCTCAGTCCTGCCATAGTCTGTGCACTCTATCAGCTGTTAGAAAGAGTTGTACTGCAAATATGCACCGCAACCATAGAAGCTATACCATACTATAAAGGCAAATACATAAAAAGGTAAACCACCAAACTAATTTTGCTCACTGTTATTTTTTGGAGTTGCAGACCTCTGCCAATAACGTAACGTTAATAGGGAATTTTAAAATAGCTTGGTTCTTTGTGAAAATACAGTGGCAGAGAGAAGAACACTTCCATTTAGAGTCCAGGTGAACTTTGCCATCGAAGCCATTGCCATAGGTGTGTGAGTGGATGACTCCTTAGTATGCAGATTATATGGAAATCACGTTGTCCTTGCCCCATCTCCTCCAGAGAATTGGACCTGAAAAAGTGAGTGACATGAAAGGGAAAAAAAGAGAAGACTGAAGATTGAAAAACACATCAGAATCTAAAAAAATTAAAAATGAACCAAATTTGTATGTTTTAAGTTTAACCCTTTAATGCATGAATTCTGACAACCTCAGTCAGGATTTTTTACGAAGTGTTTTTATTTATTTATTTATTCATCTTTAGGCATGATTTCAACCAAAATTTTATAAAGATATATTTACATGTCCAGTAGTTGAAATATAGCATGATGTACAATTCAGTGGACATGTGATTAATCATAATTTCCTCCTAATATAAAATCAATACTTGGAAAATTTAGCACTTGCAATTGACTCCTTAGATGGTACTTGATGTCACCATATTTTTCTTACCTGCATGGTCTCTTTTTATAGAAGGTTTGAACAGGAAAAAATGAGCAACTTGGTGTTTCTGGCTGTCTGTCGGCCATCTTGGTTTCACTCCAGGGTAGCAGTGTATGAGATGATGCAGTAGCAACTACACCATCAAAACTCCTATAACATATACAAGAAAACAGCTTTTGAATAGCTGTACACTGTAGTGACCTCTATGCATGAGAGGGTTAAGTTTAATTTTAAATTAAAGATTGATTGATTGAATTTAAAAATTTAAAGTGACTGTCTATGAAATCAGATTTGTTTCAAAAGTTTCAAGCAAAACTTATTAAAAGTCAATCAAAATAAATGGATTTGAGAGAGAAAAAAATGAACTCAAGCAAAAAATTATAACCTTCAAAATAAAAAATGTCTCTTGAAAACAAATAACTCTGTCTTTTATTTTGTTCAAGGATGTAGTTTTGCTCTCGCCCTCTCTCTCTTTTGGTTACACTTCTGGCTTTTTCGTTTGCGCTGCCAGATTCAGTGTTGCCATGATGACCTGTGACATCAAACTGTCTTCCACAGCTTCACCTTGGTAGCAGAGTTTGGTTGTTCCTCCCCCAGTTTTAATCCTCCTGCAGCTGTTTCTGTTTCACTGTTAACAGTGTTTCAACCTACATATGAAACTGATGCTCATGACCACCTGTTTGGTATAACTAGTTAATCATACACCTGACTATGATGCTAAAAAAACCCCGACTTTGTGCAAGTGTACCAAGAAGAATTGATGCGGTTTTGAAGGCAAAGGGAGATCACACCAAATAATGATTTGATTTAGATTCTTCTTCTGTTTGCTCACTTTGCATTTTGTAAATCGACAAAAATAAACACTTAAATGTTATATTTTGAAAATGATTACTGAACAGCAGTTCTTCACACCTACCTAAGACTTTTGCACAGCAGTGTTTTGTGTAGCAAGATGGGTCAAAATGATGAGTGACCATAAATCAAGCTTGAGACTAATCTTCAGATGTCTCCGTGTGACTGTCCTGGGCCCAAATAAAGCAAAAATACAAAACAAAACACCCCAGAGTCTGTATGAACCACTCAGGACATGCTTGTTGTGAAGGCGTTCTGCGTCTGTGGCATATGAATCATTACCACAACAGCTCGCAGCAGCAGAGGATGTGAACAACAGTGTTTAAAGAGTTCCACAGCTGAAGCTTTGTGGATGGTGGTAGGGGTGTGCCCTCACAGAACATGACGGAGTGAACAGGACGCCTCTGACAGTGGGCAGCTTTCATCAAAGCCTGTGTGGGCACGATTTCATAAAGACCGTGGGCACCTGTCCGTGACTCATACAGGCCTCACTGCTTGTCTGGGGTGGAGTGGCAAAAAAAGCTAACTGCAGGGCTGAGAAGTAGGCCAGACTATCTCACCGCATTAAGCCAACTTACAGGCTAACAGCCCTCCACACCCCTGGGTTCCCTCTGTTCAACCAGCTTTAGTCTATGTAGGATTTCCCTTGAGACACGACTGTCAAAGTGATCCACATAAACCCTGTAAATGGAAGACTTAAAAAGAAACAAAAAAACCTGGGAATCACCTGAGGGTGCTGCAGGAATATCCAGAAAAGAGAAAAGAGAAAAATAGAATAAAGACGGCTTCAGCTCAGTTTCTTAAACAAAGCTTAGAGCATCTCGCAGTCTCCCCTGGGGAAGGAGCTGGCTGAGGTGGGGGGGTGGTCACCGGCCATGCTGGGTGACACATCCAGCCTCCAGTGGGTGTGCAGGGGCGGTGCAGGGGCGTCATTGTCACTCTGATGAGAATGAGCTGGCGTGACGTGCCCGTCAGCGCCGCGCTGCACATCCAGCACAACGCCTGTAATGTACTTTGGATGTGTGCATTTGTTTACATTCAGAGAAGACAGAACAGAGCCTGTGCAGGAGGAGACAGCACACTTCCAGCGTAGGCGTTAAACACTAGGAAAAAACAGCAAAAAAAAGAAGGGTGGATGAGGGGGGGGGGTGGGCGATGAATGGAGAAGTAGAACGAGTGGGACATGATGGGCTGGCTGTCTCCCTCCTCCTCCCACTCCGTCTCTGCTGTCTCAGAGGAGATGGAGGAATACGAGCAATGCCTTTGACTAGCCTGCAAATAAAGACATCGCTGCGACTCCTGCCAATACTTTAGCGAGCTCTTGTCATTTACATACTGCGCCTCCTGTGAGGCGTACAACCTCCAGTACGAAGGAGCAACACTTGTAGGAATTCGCTATTCAGTTTGAAATGAACACATCACACATGGGGCACAAAGCGCTACCTGGGGTAGCACAGAGAACATGTCGGTTTAGCTGCAGTAAATGTATTGACTTAAAAAAAACTTCAATGAGAAGAGGCAGAGGGAGAGAGAGAAAAAGCAAAAAACAGGCAGAAAAACAGGCAGCGTGGCACTCTAGCTGCAGGGGCCTATTATAAAATGAATCAAAGGCACATTGGTTTTTCCCACTGAAAGACGCAGAGAGCCCCCTCACAGCTCTCCTAGTGAGAACACGTCAGTTGCTGCCCCCCACCCCCCACCCCCCACACATGTACACACAAATATATTATATTCTCCACTCAAGGGCCCTGAACATGCATATGGCTGCACACTGCAACAAGAAGACTTGGTGGAACACACACCAACACAGAGAAGCACATCAGCACACACTCTAATTAACCTTCCATTCACAATCTGACAAACCCTGCTCCCTCTGATTTGAATCACAATCTGAATTGTCTCCACATAATTATCTTCTTGGTGAACTGAAACAGCATTTAGATGGTAGAAAACAAAAACTCCCCACTAACATGTGGAGTGTGTCAGCGCTCCCTTAAATGGTTAGTCACCCCTCAAAATGTAAATGTTCTCCTCTTAATGGTATCTAAACATGCAGATAGTTTTGGTTTTATTTATCCAGGTGTTGTAGATTTCTGCTTTCACCAAAATGCATCGTGGAGGGTTGGATATACCAAGGACAGGGCTTTGACGCCAGTGGGGGTGCAATGATTTGTGTATTAATCAACAATTTGACAGTCAATTAATTGTTTAAGTCATTAAGTCATTTCTCAGGAAAAAAATGCTGAACTGTCACTGTTATTAGAATTAGAGGTTTATTGCCAAGTTTCCACATTATAATGAATTTGGTATATTGGTGCATAATCAAGGAACATCTGTTGTTAAAAAAAGAGGTGCCTATATATTCAGTGCAATTTTACACAGGAAACTCAAGTATTGCATGGATAAAGCTCCAGGTACTACAGCAAAACACCACGGCAGCCGTCTGCAGCGCCATCTTGGATTCTACCTATCTGAAGACATCTGGCTGTGGAACCTTGATTGGCATCATCAGTTTCTACAATTCGTCTTCTCTTTGAAAGAGTTAAATCGATGATAAAAATAATTGTCAGCTGTCCCGTCTGGTGTCAGTCCTTGGTGGCTTTTTCTGACCTCAACCGAGTGCTTTCAGTTTCCTACACAGAGCCACAAAATCATTAAGCATGTACAGTATCGGATGGATATGAACTGTGCTGCACTGGATAAGATGGATGGAGAAGAACATCGATCCAAAGTTGAAGTTAAACTGACAAATTGAACAACAAAGCTAATTCATTTAACCCATACAGAAAAAGTCTGTCTGTTGCATGTTGAAGTGCTGTATTTCATTGCTAACTACTTGTGGAAGTAGTGGTGCAGATACTGTTGTATTCCTTCAAGGATAAGTAACTCTTGGTAGGTGAACTTCACCTTAAAGACAGTAATGATTCAGATTAAACTGAGCTTCTAAACCCAGGTCTACACTAATATTTCTGTAATCTGGCAGTAGACAGTAGTGAGTAGACATGGCTCTGTGTGAGGAATATGTGTATAAAGATGTCAGAAGAAACTCTCACCTTAACTAGACCTGACAGGGGGAAATGTAGGAGGGAGCAAGGGAGGGGGCCAGTGTAAAAACAGTCTTAAGGTGCCACTCAAACCTTTCATCAGTTAGATGTTACAGTCGTGTCACACTATGCACAGATGTACGAGTTGAACTTTTTCACTCTTCTGTGTGTATTGTCCAAACGCAGCCCATGGCCCGCAGGTGCTTCAGCTTTCTGAATCAATATTTCAGCGTGCTGAGGCGTCGCTCAGCCTCCATCCACCTGGAGCGCTGCCAACATCCAGTTTCACTACTATCATCAGCCTGCAGTGCATTGCTCCTGCCCACACACACACACACATCCACCAGAGCATTAGCAGTCAGAAACGCGGCTATCGCAGCTCTTTGTTTTGTCTTGCCGGATGGAATCATACATAATGATAAGCCATGTGAAATATGGCCCTGTAGGTTATACATTTGTTTGAAAAATCTCTGTGAGAATTTACATTCTTCTAAAATCAAAAATAACAATCCATGATTTGACTTATGCCCTGCTGAAGACCAGATTTTCTGACAGGCAAAAATATAGTAAGTTCTTTCAATATGCATCAAAGGTCCAGAGGAATATAATCTGGGAATGATGTATTCACATAATTATTTTCTTTGTGCTGCAGTTGAGCTTTTTGACCTTCAGATGGAAAATAAACCCAGCAGAGCATGCTTAACCAATCGTATCACACTTTTACATCACTTATTAGAGACACGACTAGCTTAGCTGTCAAACCCTGCCAGCCCCGGTGCTGGAAAGGGTTTCAGGGTGAAGTGAAGAATGCTGCCTATCAACTGGTATCAGATTCTAAGAGCAAGACCAATGCTAATGGTAATATTGTTGGACAGCTGGAGTCATAATATCTTATTTAGAATTATTACATCCTTTTTTTTTCCAATCCAAGATTAATCATCTTGTCATTTGCAGAGAATATTAAAATAAAAAAATTAAAAGTATGAGGAAGTAACAGGAAACTATGCAGCTTTACTTATTCCAAGAATCAGACCAAACTTAAATCCAGCCAAGACAAAAACATGGAAGTATTTTTTTTTAAAATGTTTTTGGTTTGTTGATTTTTTTAAATTTCTTTACTACAAAATTATTATGAAAAATAAAACCTAGACGTAGAAAGATGGAGACAGTCTTTCTGGACAGGCTCCAGCTCCAGCGTGGTACGTGCTGGGTGGTTCTAGGGCTTTTCTTTTATTTGTAGAAAGGGATCTCTACTTGTTATTACTACTGTTACTGGTGCCACTGCTGTTACTACTGGTATTAATAAAAATGGTAAATAGTCTGTATAGCTTCTTTCTACTCAAAGCTTTTACGTCACATCCTCACTCACACAGGAGGAGACTGTTCTTGCACACACATTCTCACATTGAAGCATTGCTTCAGTGTCTCAGTGCCCGAGGACACTTCAACATGCTGACTCAGAGGAGCCGGGGATCGAACCGGCGACCATTGATGGACGACACTCTACCTCTGAGATACAGCCACCTCCGAAAATGATGAAATGTTACATTAGAGTATGTTCCACAAGAAGTGTGATGACATTAAAGCAACAGTTTTATATAAATTGGCTCAATTTTCATCTTTTCTTTTGACTTCTCTGTAATTGACCCAATGATTGACTGCAGATGAAGCACAGGGTGACGGTGTGTACAGGACAAGTGGTGCCAGGCTGTATTGTAATGTTTGGAACGACAGCAATGATTTTTATCTTCAGCGTGTTTTGAGAGGAGCCAGTTTGTCCCCTCCGTTAGGCTCACACTGAGCCGTAATCCCATTCTGTGAAGAGACTTTGATGTTTCTGTCATGGAGTCTTTGTGTCTGTGTTTGTGTTTGTGCTTCCGCAAGCAAAGTCAATAGCTGTTCATAAATATTTCCTCACCTTCGTCTACTCCACAGTATGTGTGTGCAGCATGTGTTCCTACAGAAAGACACCGTGCGGGACCTGACTGCAGAACTGACGGGGTTCCTTTTGTGTCAGCTGCAGAGAAATAGTTTGAGAATTTTAAGATTGTGATCGGATCTTTCTTTGTGAAATGCACTTGGATTAAGAGTTTGCTGCCCAGGTTTGTATCTTTTCCTTTCTGTCAACGACACACAGATTTTCTAACCCAGTTGGTTATTGTTTGTAGTATTGATTCAACTGGAGGAGCTTCATGCAGAAACACTATCTGCATCACTACCCCAGCCGCAACGTGCAGCGGTGCAACTCTTTCCAACCCAGGAAGAATTGTTGAAGTATTTATAACATGGTGCTCTTTTTGAGAATGACCACAGCTGCCCAAAAGATGAGAGCCTCATATACTGATGCATACATTACATGCTCATATTCATTTCAGTTTTCATAGTAGTAGTTGTCTATGAAGTTTGACTGGACATTCTAATTTGACTAGAGAGCAGTGCTAAAGGTTAAATTCATTAAAAAAGTGTGGCCACTCCTTAATAATACTAATTAACAACCAATATCAGTCTCCTGCATTGGTAAACCAAGACATATTCCCTGACTGGTTACATTTCCTTGGTGGTGTTACTCTTGTGTTTGCGTTCTCTCAGTGCACTCCTCTCTCTGGAAACACTGACTGACTGACTGACTGAGTGGCTGAGTGAGTGGCTGCATAATTAAAGTGACAGGAGAATTCGTCAGATAGTCCCTGAGCACTGGCTGTGACAGCAGGCCACTGAGGGCTGCAGAGTGGAGCATTTGAAGGACAGGGACCAGCAGCCTCTGGGGCAGTGCAGGAGAAATCGATGAGTCTGTGGCAGGCAGAGTCATTAGTTGTTGCTGGTGAGATGGAGAAACGAATCACATGACTCACAGACCAGAGGGGAGAACACAATATCATGAGCAACCTGTAGCGCTGAATGTTGTCTAGTGGAACCGTCCTGCAGACATCCAACATTATTATATATGACAGACAAAATAAATGTTTGACTGTTTGATCAAACTGGTTTTCATGGCAGTGTGTATACATGCAGTGTATTTGCATCTATGTGACTGTTTTCCACCAACAGATAGCTGTCCTTCCTGTGATATCTTTGCCCTTGTTGGAAAAATGCTTCTACATGACTGGTAAAACTTCTTATTTTATAGTTTACACAATATGGCACCCTTTGGTCTTCTCACTTTCCCTTCCACAATGGAGCATTTCTGTCCAGCTTGCTTGTGAAACATGATGCAATAGAATGGAACGTGCAACTTCCTCTCCAGGAATGGCAGAACCCAAACATGTTCATGTTAGCCAGGGCAACTGAGGTTCAGTTCAGGGCAAAGTAGTCCCTTTTTTTATTTTGTGTCCTCCTCTTCCTCTCCATCCTGATGCTTCATGTCTCTTTAATGTCTGTTTCTAACTTGGTATCTTCCCTGGAGCCTTTCTGTGCTTTTCTCATCTCTCTGGTTCCTGTGGATCCTGGTCCTGGTTCTCCTGCTGTGGTTCTCTGGTTCCTGTGGATCCTGGTCCTGGATCCTTTACTGTTATTATTATTCAGATATTAACTATTGTTATGTTACCATATTGCTAATTATTAGTCACATTCCTACAGTCAGTGCTATAGTTGCTGTTAGTATTTTAGTTGCTGTTTGCTTTGTCTGTCTCTCTGTCCAACCTCCACCCAACACAGACCCCTACAGAAGCCGCCCACATTGATCCTGGGTCTGTTCCAGGTTTCTTCCTGTTAAAGGGGAGTTCTTCCTCCACTGTTTCCTAATATAATATCTGATTCTTGAATCCTTCCTTGAATTCCTGAATCGTTGGGTCTCTCTCTAATTAAAGAGTTGACATGGAAAGTGTCTTGAGATAACACTGTTATGAATTGGTGCTATATAAATAAAGATTGATTGATTGATTCATCTAACTGTGTTAATTCACCAGACAACAGCCATGGCGGAGGAAAACACAGAGACAGTTAAAGGCATGTCCATCTGTCGCAGTAATGACACCTTCTTTCATTAATAATCAATATACACTGTGCATGGACCTTCATTTGAATACTAACAGTTACTCCGCCATGCTAATTTCCACAGTGTTAGGTTCCACATTAGTAAGTAAGTCCTCTTGGTATCAGTTACAGGTCATATGCCCCGCTGATTAATTGATTTGGTAATAGAGAGATGCAATGAGGTGCAATCAGACCATCTTTCCTCATCATGGGAATTCATGCAAATAGTAGAGTTATGCATGTAGGTTCCAGTCCATTAAGCTAAAATGACCTTAATATGGGACGGATGACTAGATGGCTAATATTTTCACACTTTACTTCCTGTAAGTTTGCACCGATGACTCACACTGAAGCGACCTGGATTAGATTCAGCTCGTAGATGTGCTCCACTCTGAGGACTCTCATCATATCCACGACTGCTTTTAGAGCGTACAGGACGAAGCTAATTGGAAGATTGTATTGACTTTGCTTTGTGTTTGAAAATCAGCAGCCTAAATACGCCTCAGTAGCAAACTGCTGCCATGTTTCCTCTGTAATTATCAGATGCAAATACGATATATTGGCAGCACAGTGAAAAAGCAGCATCAATTAACAACTGACAGCCGTTGATTACATTGATTTTAGCACTTGCTTCCAAACTGCAGTAGGAGCTGCAACATTTTCCAGCATCATATCATCATACCGACACTTCTTAGACACACTAGGTCCTGTTTTTACAGTAGCCTTAAGTACTGCAATGATTATGAAGAAATCCTCACAAGCAACATCGATTTTTGTATGTTTACTAGAGTGGGGATATTATGTAAAACGTTTGATTACAGGTGTTTTGCTCTTCCTGTTAATTTCTATTAAGTTGTAAATTATTTGACTTTTGACCTTTTTCCTGTCAGTTTTTAATTTCATGTCATTTTCTTATTTAAAGCAATTTATAGCAAAACTCAAGTCGTAAAGAACATAACTTTGAACCAGTTAATGCCTCAATTTCAAAATGTACTTTCACTGTGAAAATATGTAGAAAAACAACAACAAAACATACTGTACATTGTAAATTCACCCTCAAAACTGCAGGCTGCAAAGCCAAAACAACGAGCTAATAGAGGCTCAAAAGCTCTGCTGAGATACAGAGTTGGTGATAATTAGTAGTTTTGGCTAACATGTTTGAAATTAGTAGGCTCTCCTAATGTTTGGTCTCCACCAGCTCCTGAGGAAAATATCCCTTGGGCTCTTTATCTGCTAAAGGCTCCACTATGTTCACTAGATGGCAGCTAACTTGGTCTTTCTGCTGTCTGCAGCTCCTCTGCAGCTTTAGAGCTTCTTAAGAGCTCTCTACTGCTGCCGGACACCAGGCTGATAAGATCAGATGAGAGTTTGAGGGCAGGAAAAACCAAAACAGTGAGTTTAAAGAGGGCAAAAAGTTGGTTTGTCACAACAAGAGATCGTTATCACATCGTTAGGTGGTTCATAAATATATAGCCTACAGTACTATGGATGCTCCTTCCGCCTGTCCCCCGGGGGCCACAACCCTGGATATAGTCAATCTCGACTCCACCCTATGTTTCCAATCCCACATCAAGTCCGTCTGCCTTCTTCCACCTGTCAGGGGGGTCCCACCAAACCCCTAGACAGGCTCTAGTATGTCCAGAACTTAACTGCCAGGGTTCTCACCCTGGCAGCACATCACCCAAACACTCATCCACTTACACAGGCTTCTTATCAAGTTCTGCATTTAGTACAAAATCCTCCAACTCTCATACAAATGCCTCCGTGCCCTCAGTGCTCAGCACCACTCAGACCTCCTTCAACCATACACCTTGGAACCTCCGGTCCTCAGACTACTCACCTCCCCTCCCACCCGTCTACAGTCTGGAACGCTCTCTCTGCAGCACATATTTACAAGACGCCACCTGTTCACCCCTGTACAACCCCTCCTGACCTGCTCCTGCTTCTTTCTTTTTATTTAGTTGTATTCTGTAAAGTGTGTTTCATTAAAGGCACTATATAAATCAAAGTTATTATTATCATCATTATTATTACTGTGCACATAGGCTTCATTGTTCTTTAGACTGCTCGGCCACCGTACCAAACAATGAATCACATGACTGCATGAAATACTACTCCAAGCACACGGCTTGTTTTGTTCACTTTATGACTAAAAATGTGCTGCAGAGGGACCGATCTCTCACTGATAGGGAGCTCATGTGTCTTGGACAAAGCGTGTGTGTGTGTGTGTGTGTGTGTGTGTGTGTGTGTATATCTGCTACCGATACACACACACACACACACACACACACATACTGGACTCTGACCTCGGGGTCTGTTATAGGGGCTCCTCTGCCTTTGTTGTGTGGCGAATTATTAATGTTCAGAGTTGTGCAGTCTCCTAGTTAACTTATTATTAATGTGTACTGTGTTATGCTGTTCTCCTGCTTTCCTCCACTCCTTTATGGATGATGCCTGTGTGTGTGTGTGTGTGCAGAATATGCTGTTTGTTCAGGCAGTAAGCTGGATCCTGTGTGTGTCAGTCTCCCTGTGTGTAGGCGATGTAGTGCAGTATCAGTGTTGGAGAGAGTGAGCAGTAAGTAGGCTTGGAGAGTGGCTGTGGTAAGCTGACCAGCTCTAACAGTGGTGGACACGTGGCTCACCCACTCACTGCTCCTCTGATGCCTTTCAACAGACACTTGATGAGTGGATGAGGAAGGTTATGGACAGGAGGACAGTCTCACTACGCCCACAAACAGACATTGAGGCTAACTCAAGGGCGCTGGAATCAAATGTTCTCCACACTTCCAGTGACACGAAGGCCCACCCAGACTATAAAATGTAAATATAAATGTGAAAGACGGTGTGTGTTGCTTGTTGATACTTGCCTGAGCCTCAAGTGCAACATTAAAGAAAGCTGTACAGTTATTGTGAAGGCTGTCCATTTTGAGGCCTGGTTAATGTTAAGTCCTTCATTAAAGCTACACTATCAATATTTTTGTCTTAACAATGAATCCAATGCCTACATGTAGTGACAACCCTGCAAAGAATCATCACCAACTCTGCAGCTCCTGCAGCGTTACAGAGCTTTTTAGGCTCTTTTAGCATGTTGCTTTGGTTTACCCACAATTGTGCCTCTTAAAAACAGAAGAATCCTAGGATTTTCTTCCTTTGTTCTTTTTCAAATGAGAAATAAAGACATTAAGACAAGATTTCAGCAGACGTTAGAGCCCCAGCAACATGCCAAGGCCACTGGCTTTTTCCTCATTCATTCATGATTGTGGAACTCATGGAAGGTCATTGGGCTAGTTAGTGTTCGCACAGCTGCTGGCTAGTATGACTGGTTTGAACTTGAACTTGGAAGGTCACTTAGGCTAACTAACAGCTCAGCCACTGGCATTGCGTGTTTCCTCCCTGCTCTTGTTCCTTATCTCTTTCATAAGGCCGTGCACCCTTTTCCACCCACAGCAGCACAGGTGTGCAGAGAGGCCCCTCTGTCACAGTCTGTTTAGGGGCCAACATCCAGGGGGAGGGGTGGGACTATCACATTGCACATGATTAATGGAGGGCCCTTGTCTGCTAGAAGCACTGGTGAAGGAGACTCTATGCCTCGAGGCATCAACAGACCGGCATCCCAAACTGGGACTTGGCCCCCCTGTCTGCATGCTTGACCGAAGGAGTTGTGGGTGTTTGGTGCCAGTGCAAACTTGCTGCAGTGGCTGGATACAGAGATGAAAGAAGTTGACCTTGAAAAGTTCAAAGGCAGAGTTTTTCTCTCCATCAACCCCCACCTCTTTTTTTAATCATCTCTCCCTGCCTATCAACCTCTCCATATATTTCACTTGATTATCTCCATTGCATCTCCACCTTTCCCTCTTTGTCTCCATTTTCCCATCAGCCCTCACTGAAAAGGGACTTTCTTATGCTCATTCTCTGCTGTGTTCTCTGTGTCTTGCTCTCTGTTGCACATCAGTTCCAGGACATCTGCTTCAAAAGCACTAGAGACTAGGAATCACAAATGCCGTCACAAGACAGGGCATTTCCTTCACACACTGCAACTGTGTGTGGAGTGTACCCTTAAACTGGCAAGACATCAGAGAAACCCCTGCCAAAGGCTGTGGGTGCTCCTGCTGATCATCTGGACTGGGTTCTGGAAGATGCTATCAAACAGAAAGAAAACACCATGTTATGACCTCACAGGAAGGTATACTCCTTATAATGGAAGTACATACTGTAAGACGTAGTATATTTAGACAAGAATGTTCTGCAAGGCATGAAAGTCAGTGGTTTTTGAGTGAGTTTGTGGTAAAATGGGAAATGCATGTGTCATGTGACAGCTTGACACTGCAGAGATGATGAAATAAAGAAATGAAAACCCAGTCGTAAATATAATGAGCAGCTACTTTGTCCACCTCTCATCCATATCCATGAGTACAGACTCATCCTGAACACACGTCTCATCTGTTTTTTAATTAGAAAACACCACATCCTGCTGCACACTTTCATCATTTCACATCAGCAGGAGATGCAAACCGTCACCAATTATATTTTGTTGACATTTGAACTTAAGTTACAACAGTAACTTCATCATTTTCCTAGCTTGGTTGTGTGACACCTTTTATATGTGTATAAATGTGAACAGTTAACTTTTGAAAATATCAAAATCATCATTTATAACATGGTCACTGCAAACTCTTTGCAAAATTTGAGTTGCAGGGCTGGTTTTTGCATAACCAACTAGATGATGGTCACAGAAACGAAAAAACAAACATGCATAGCACTCTTGTTTAACTTGCTGCTGATTGATCTGAAGTGTCATTTCTAGGCAGCAAAATATTTACTATTGTCTTATTTTTTATTGCCACACATTGTTAAATGTCCTTGTTGCATTTGTTGTGGATTGGACTGCAGCGTATGGACTTGGCGGCTGTCTACTAATGAGTGGTCTCTCCAGCGAATGCTTTTCACTTTCACTTCCTTTAAAAGCGATTAGGTCAAACATATGGGCTCAGCTAAAAGAGGAGTTTAATTTGATATTACAAAATATAATTATTCTGTGGATTGTCACTGGCAATCCACAGGACTGACACTTCATCCACGCTGGACGTTTGTGGATTGGAATGTGATTTATTAAGTGAAAAATCTCATGCTGAGGAAAAGTATCTAATATTTCTCACACAGCTTGTGTTTCCCATTAATCCAAATGTCTAAACCTCCTGATAAAGCTGGAACACTGACATGATTCGGGCTCTAAGTTTGATTGAAACCACGACAAACACAAGTTGTTCCTGAGCATTGTCTTACAGCATTGTTCTAGTATGTAGGTCTGACACCTGACACCCCAGACTTCTTGACGTTCATCTCAGACATAAAGCCCACAGGACACATGTGGGTGTGACATTTTATAGGCTTTTGGGACACGAAGCTGAGATGGATGCTGGAGCTTTTGTCTTTATGTACCATGTCTGCAGCACATGAACAATACCTCAGAGCCCGATTCCCAGACAGTACCCCCCAGAACTAGAAGATAAAAACCAGGAGCATTGTCCTAATGTGTCCCATTCAGTACACTCCCTGATAGAGAAAAACCTGAGAGTGCTGCAGCTTCTTGCCAACACAAAAGACGTCCTGTTATTCACGCAATCAATGAGTGCAGCTCTGCCTGCCTGTTGTGGCTTAATTTAAAGTACATGACAAGGTCTTCACATCTTCAGTATCAGGCTACCACTCATGACACTTCTAGTTTCATGCAGAGGGTAAATGGGTAATGTTTTATGTCCAGTGCCAACATTTTTGCCAAGCCAGGGCATAATAAGTCCTTTATGTAGCGTAGCAGGTTGTCTGTTTTGGAGAGTTACAACTCCAGTGTTAGATGTAAGCATATTGAGGCCTTAGCCATTCACTACAGTGTTTTGGGTTCTGACTTAATATCATATTTGATATCACAGTTGTCTCAAAAGATTAACACTCATCCTTAATAGAGACGTACTCCATGTTCAAACCCTTAATGGTAACGCATAGCCTACATCTTCAGCAACTTATCTAAAAGACACTGAAAAGGAGCAACATGTGTAGCTTGCAAGAGAACCACAACAGATGCTGCCGTCCTGCTGATGTGGTTCTCCATCAGCCAATGGATGTACGTCTGTCCTAGGCTACAGCCTGTCCGTCCTCGGGAGCTGGATCTCTCCTTCACTGTGGTGCTCCCGGAGGTTTCTCTTTTCCCACTGGGTTTTTTGAGTTTTTCCTTCCCGAAGAAGGAGGGTCATAAAGGGCAGGTGATGCCTCGGACTGATCCACCGGACTGATCCATTGGCCTCATCGACTGCTGGACTCTTTATTAGATTGTTTGTTCGCTTACACTTGTTTATTTCAGTGAACTTTGTAAAGCACTATGAGACACTCTGTTGTGATATTGGGCTATACAAAATAAATTGAATTGAATTGAACAGATTCAGTGTCGAGGTTTGTCAGTAAAAGCGTTTGGCCTTGATGTTACCCAGGATGAAAGATGCTCTTATAAACCCTTTGGTGTGAAACCAACACTGTGAGGCGTGATAGCTTGTCTATAAATGACCCACTGACAAGTGATGTATGATCATCTAGCTTAGACCTTTTTTTTACGACAGGCTTATGGGGGTGACAAAGCATGGAGCTCTTAGTAATGTTCTGGTTTGTATCATCATGATGGAGAGCAAAGATGAAACAATAATTTACAAAAAAATGTCTTAACTAACACACATTTTTGGAAGCCTGTGTGCTGTAAATCATCTCAAGGTGTAGGCTTACTTCAGATAATATTGCATATTGCACACTTCATATGTGCTTGTTAAATGATATTAGGTGCAGATATATCTGGCCATATCTCACTGCAGGATTTAGTGGATTTAGTGAACTGACATACTTGATGATGTCCTGGATCTGGCAGCTGGATGATAAGTGTGGGGTTGTTCTCAGGTTATCCACATATGACAGCCAGAGTTAATTCATGGCTCTCTGTAACAACCTGGCACTGCCTTTTTACCCTTCCACACCCCTCTCCCCATCCACCTCTGTGCCTGCTGCACCACCCTGGCACTTCATAACTCTCCTGACTCCCCACTCAAAAATCCTGTGTGTATGTGAAATATTTTACGTCTCTGTCTCTCTCATTTCACATCTTCCTTCCCTTCCCTGTGTCTTTAATGACAAAGAACCTCCCTCCATCGCCTGCTCCATCCACAACCCTTCTCCTGTTTACCTTCACCTCCCTGCCCCCAGCCGCCCTCAGCCCTTCTGCGAGAGGCTGATAGACACTCTCCAATATCCAGCTGGCATAAATCTTCCCCCAAGCTGGCCACAAATATCTCAGCTATGCTGATTTATAGGAGCTGGGCTCCCCGTCTGTCTCAAAGTGAGGCTGCTGTGGTGCTTGTAGGCTGCATGCAGATGGGATTGATTTCTTAATAGCAAGTCTCCTCAAAATAAGAGGGCCACCTTCAGAAGGTCCTAGAAAAGAGAGGGAAAGAGAGAGAGAGGGACTGAGAGAGAGAGAAAGATTATTGAGTGCATGGTTGAGCAGCACTGATGGAGAGCAAAAAGGACTCACCTGTGAAAAAAAAAAAAAAAAAAAGGTCAGTGAGGCAGTAAACAGGCAAATGAGCGTGGGATAGATGGAGAGGTGGAGGACACTGAGGCTGAGAGCTGAGCAGGCGGACAGATATCTGAACCACACACAAAGTCAAGAACATCATCCATGTGCATTGTGATGCACCATGAAAAATGAAGACTCCCAAGAAAACAACAGCATTTGCTTCCCTGGGGGTTGAATCTGAATGACTAGTGTTCCCTGGATATTTCATCCTGTGCCAGCAGCAGGTTTAGAGCACAACGTCGACAGCTATTGGATGGGTTGCCAGTGAACAGGCCAGTGGATCAGACATTAATGTTCCTCTCAGAATTAATTGTAATCACTTTTGCAAGACTTTTTATCTAGTATTATCATCTGGTCAAAAATGTAATTTGTCCAAAACTTTCGTTTCTAACCAAACACCAGCTAAACTACATTCTAAACTATGTATATTTCCAAAAGCCTCAGCAGGTTTGTTTAGTGTGAATTAACATATGTAAGCATTCTAACATTCTAAGCAAAGATGGTGAATGTGGTGAACATTTCCTGCAAAACATTAGCATATTAGTTAGCATGCTTATTCTAGCATTTAGCTCAAAGCACTGCAGTGATATTGAACTATTTAGTTCACTGCATTGTACAGAGACAGTATCACCATCACCAGTCCTCAAACTATTTGAAATAGTCCACTGCATATTTTTTCATATTTCATACAGAAAGTCTGTTTTGTTTGTGTCTATTTGAAAAATAAACTGTGACACATTTTGATATTATTTTTCCATACACATAGATTCAGATTACGTCAAATCTAATCGCATCGAATTGAGTCCTATCATTCTGTATTAGAAGGTAATGTCCCTGAATCGTGTCGTAGCACATGTATTTAGATCTGTATCAGATCAACTGTCCCCGGAGCGGGTCACAGAAGCTAGAGCCTGCTCAGAAGCCTCACAGCGTAAGTCAAAAAACGAGGAGAGAAGTGATATTTCAATGGCGGCCGGAACCTCCTACTTATTCCAGGGCGGCACGGTGGTGCAGTGGTTAGTGAATGGCTGGCTGGAAGGCTTGTGATTTGATCCTTGAACCTTTCAGTGTGGAGTTTGCCTGTTCTCCCTGTGAGTTTTCTCCTGGTGCTCCGGCTTCCTCCCACAATCCAAAGACATGCAGGTTAATCGGTGACTCTAAATAGCCCATAGGTGTGAGTGTGGATGGTTGTCTGTCCAGAGTGTACCCCACCTGTCCTCCAATGTCAGCTTGGCTCCGGCCCCCCCCACAGCCCTGAAGAATAAGCTGTAATGGATGGATGGATGGATGGATGGATGGAAGTTGAAATGGCCACAATGAAGCTGTGGGCTTCCTGTGTAACACCTCCAGCTGTCAAGTTCTTTCTGACTAGTCAAGAACCCGTTTGTAAAAGGAGAAAAGAGCCACTTTAGTAGCCTCTTTTGTTTGGATGTAGGAATCCATTAAGGCAGAATATAAATCTTCTATTTAAATTCAGGTATAATATTACTGGGTGGCAACAATAAGTCAGCATCAAGGTTTAGATCACAGTGCTGTTTCAGACAAAAATAAAGTTTTGATTGAAAATACATGAACATTTCAGAGGAATGCTCAGTCTGAAAAACACAAAGCATCAATGTAGAGCAGTGAAGTTTCATGGATACTACATACTGTAATATGAAGATGTTGGACCACATGTATTAAAAAGAAACCCACTGACTACAGCCTGAATTTAATATTATCCCACTGTTAGCATGGTGACATTTCAGTCTAATGTTAGCGCTGCAGAATATTGTCCTTATGTTTACTCTTTTGTTTTATGCCTTCCTCCTTCAATAGCCAAAGAGCAAAAGGGTGATTGTACACACATGTTAACATATTTTCTTTATAAAGGTTGTAAAGGTCTGAGTGTGTCGTCAGCTTGAGCTCCTCCTTCATAAACACATACACAGTTAAGGGCAGTGGGGGGGCTTACATGGGGGCTACGAGCATTTCTAAATTCTGAACTGTCTTTCAATGGTTCATTTCATTCAACACAATGAGACATAATTAGATCTACACTGAACAAAAATATAAACGCAACACTTTTGTTTTTGCTCCCATTTTTCATGAGCTGAACTCAAAGATCTAAGACATTTTCTATATACAAAAAAAAAACCATTTCTCTCAAATATTGTTCACAAATCTGTCTAAATCTGTGTTAGTGAGCACTTCTCCTCCTTTGCCGAGATAATCCACCCCACCTCACAGGTGAGGCATATCAAGATGCTGATTAGACAGCATGATTACTGCACAGGTGTGTCTGAGGCTGGCCACAATAAAAGGCCACTCTGAAATCGGAGCGTTGGAACAATTGGCATGCTGACTGCAGGAATGTCCACCAGAGCTGTTGCCTGTGAATTGAATGTTCATTTCTCTACCATAAGCCGTCTCCAAAGGCGTTTCAGACAATTTGACAGTCCATCCAACCAGCCTCACAACCGCAGACCACGTGTAACCTCCATCAACAACCTGATCAACTCTATGCGAAGGAGATGTGTTGCACTGCGTGAGGCAAATGGTGGTCACACCAGATACTGACCCCCCCCCCAGACCCCTCCAGTAAAGCAAAACTGCACATTTCAGAGTGGCCTTTTATCAGAATCAGAATCAGAATTACTTTAATAATCCCCAGGGGGCAGCCTGAGGCACACCTGTGCAATAATCATGCTGTCTAATCAGCATCTTGATATGCCTCACCTGTGAGGTGGGGTGGATTATCTGGGCAAAGGAGAAGTGCTCACTAACACAGGTTTAGACAGATTTGTGAACAATATTTGAGAGAAATGGTTGTTTTTTTTGTATATAGAAAATGTTTTAGATCTTTGAGTTCAGCTCATGAGAAATGGGAGCAAAAACAAAAGTGTTGCGTTAATATTTTTGTTCGGTGTGAGATTCTCTCATCAGTTGGGCAGACCATTCTATCACTGACTGACTCATTCAACAACAGTTATTTTAATGGTTTATGTGGGTCACAACCAAGACGGACAGAACCACAGTCTGTCCCAAGCCTAAACATTTCATAGCTGCCATGCACGGACAGTGTAGAAAACAATGTAACACTGGAGAAAACAATCCTAGCTCAAGGTCCTCTTAACTAGCTTCAGCCAACCATATCACATGGGCTTCATCATATACTGTTAGACAAAAAAAATCATTTGCAATTATTGCAGCGAAGCCTTCAGTATTCCACTTTTACCACATGATGCAGCAGTGTGGATTCATTTTTATGGAACAGATTGAAGAAAATAAATCAAACGTGATATCTCACAACTGTGACAGAGAAACACTTTCATGTTAAATTCAGCACTTACGTAAAAGAGATATGTACACGGGCAGCAGTGATTTCTGGCTGTGATAAATATATGACACAACTGTGATTATCTGTTTTCTTCTCCACTGCTAGCAGAGCATTACTCCCCTCACAGAAGTATCTCTTAACTTCAGGGTTACCATTGACCACCATCAGGCCAACATTTCCACTTGGACGTAAAAATATGAAACAACTGTTTGAGTTTCTTGCCCCATTGCACCTATTTCAAGCAACGTCCCCGGATTCTGAGACTCTGAGATTGAGCAATGCTTTCAGTGTGCGCACCACATTATTTTTACAGCTGCTCAGAGCTTGGAAAACAAAACTCAAATCAAAAGTAGTTTCAGTCCACCATCACTGTTCCAAATGTGTGTCTCTTGATCATTTAAACTTACTGTTTGCACATTTAGTTTGCTTCTATTTTCAACATAAGCAAAATTTTCCCTCACGCCAGAGGATTTAAGTGAAGATTCTGAGATCTGAAATGGGAACCATCTCTCCATCACTGTTTGCGGCAGATAAAGAACAGAGCAGTGTGCATGTCTCATTGTGCATATTTAGAAACCAGCAGTCATGCCCTGACAAATGCTGCAGTGAAATTGTTTATTGAAGGTTCTCATGGATGAAATCCTTTTGTGATCTAAAAAAGATTGTGTGTGTGTGTGTGTGTGTATTTAGGTATGCTAGCATGTGATTGTGTATTCATGCACGTGAGTTTACACAGCTGTCAGATACTGGGCAACAGCATAGACATGTATTGTTTGTGCTGCCGTACGTCCCTTTGGCAATGAAAGACGCTGTGATATTTATTGTCCGCTTAGATTACGGCACAAAAGCAGCAAGAGCAGATTTCCTCTTAGTCAAACATTCGCATCATCATTATGGATTTAACTGCTAAATGCAAACAAATTGCTTCTTGAATGTGTGAACGTGTTACAAACAACTGTTGCTGTCCTCTTTAATGAAAAGAACTACAAAACAAAAAGCTGTCAGCCACCATCCATGGCGGTGTAATCACTCCTAGACTGAATTTTAGAGGACGTGCTTTTTGAATGAAGACATTTCTCTGGGGATTTGGGCAAAGCCACAGTTGAAGCTCGATGGTCTCCTGAGACGTGGTGGATAGAGAAAAGAGGGAGAAGGGGATACGAGAGCTTAAGGCCACAAAAGACAAGCTAATTAGACAATACTGTACAGCTTAGAGAAAAAAAAAAACATTCTTTTTGTAATCAAGGAAGAAAGATAAAGAGGGAAATCAGTGTTACCAGAAAGTCTGAATCTCACAGATTCCCAATAAGACAAACCAGGGTAACTCCAGAGACCAGTGATCTCTTGTTAAAGTAGCACTGATTAGCATTATAGATTATAAAGGTCAGGTTTCTGTAAGGGTTCTGGTGAGGTATTCCACTTACATAACTACTACAGGTAGGCACCAAAGAGGAAATGTTAGCTGCAGCCAGGCAGAGACAGAATGAGGCAATAAAGACAACCAGAGACATCAGCACGCAAAGTGAGGGTGGAAATAACTGTGTGAGCCCGTCCTGAGTGTCCAAACAGAAACGGTTCATGCTCTCAGGAGTATGATTGTGCTCTGTAATTGTGATATTTCTTCTTTACAAAAGGCATAAATCGATTTTGATTATGCTAACCTGATAAAACAGCGTACCTGTGAGACTATCGCTTAAGGGAATAGTTGATGCTTATTTGCTTTCCGGTGGGCTGTTGGATGAGAAGACTGAGACCTCTCTTATCTGTCTATGCTAAATATGCTTAGCTTAACTCAGCACGAAGACTGGAAACCTAACCTTGCTCATTCAAACAAAATCCACCCACCAACAGATCTGAAGCCCACAAATGAGCATATGATATCTTCTGTGTTTAAAAACATGTTGGTGTAAATCCACTCTGACCTCAAACAGACACTGCTAAAGCAACAGGGGCCACCAGGAGGACTGCAGTGGTCCCTGGAGGTGCTTTCGGTTAGCACTGGTGCTGCCACATGGCACCGAAATATAGAAGATCAGTGGTCTTAATTTTGAATCAGTGGCAGCAGGCTGCACCGTCACCCCCTTGCCTCTTCAAATCAGCCTATTCACCATGCAGCCATCACCATGCAGCTACAAACAGTGGGTTGTAGCTTAGAACAGTGGACTTTAATGTAAAAATAAATTAATGTAGCAGGATATGCTGCCCCAACTCTACCAAAACTCTCATGATTTTATTCTGACATTGGACATTTTTCTGCGACAGTGAAATCGCTTGAAAAGTCGTTTGATGTCCTTGACGTTTCTCCTCCCTGACCTGTGAAGTGCTGTATCATTCAGGGAACTCAGATGCAGCTAAATCTGCTCCTGTGTCATTTCCCTCAAGTTCAGCAACTCCTGGTTTCTGTGAACATCACACCAAAGTGCTCAAAGTTTCCAATGGAGGAGATCAAAGGTCGTCTTCCAGGACCAAATCGTGAGGCGGATTTTTCACACGAGCGAAGAGGGAGAAGAGATGAAACCGTGACACGAATGACGTGAATCAGGTGAATTTTCGTTTCTCTCGAGTTGAAAATATTCATAGCCTTTCTGAGAGCTCCAGTTTCCCACACAGACAGCTTCAGTAAACTTATCCTGGAGGGGAATCTTGATGCCGACAGGCTGTCCTGATGTCCTGTCAGTGAATCAAACATGGAGTACCCCAGACAGAGTCTCACCACCAAACGACTTTTCAAGCGATTTCACTGCCGTAGACAAATTTCCAGTCTCAGAATAAAATCATGAGAGTTTTGGTAGAGTTGGGTCGCACTGTCTGACACAGTCTTTTTTCCGTTGGAAATTTGTCTACAACAGTGAAATCATTTGAAAAGTAGTTGTTCAGGTGTTTAGGCCAGTATATGACTTAAGATTTCTTGATATATTATGATTTGAAGGACTGAGAATCTTTGCAAACATACTCTTATGCCTTACCATTCACTATAGGTCTCTAAAAAGCCTCACCCTTTCCCATCCAGTGACACTCTGTCATACGTCAGTAGACTAGAGTTTTTAATCTCTGACTAATGCCTTCCATACACTAGAAGACTTTGAAGGCTTTTGAAAGACTTTAAAAGACTAAAGTCTTTCACCCTCTCACGTATAAAGACAACTTGTCACGCCACAGACTAAGACTGGGGATCTTGCATGGTTACTATTTGCAAGACTACTAGATTCCTTTTGAGATTTCCCAAATTTTCACAGCTTTTTCACCACATCACCTGTTTGGTGATATTTCATAAAACCTCTGTGAGAGAAGGCGTTATATTTCCCCAATACCACAGGACCCTATCTACTAAATCTAAAAATAACCAAAACTCTACTTAAAAATAAAGCACTTTCTTTGTAATAAATGAAATGGAAATATAAATTATGTGAATATAGTATGTATGGTATATAGTATAGTATGAATTTGTGTCCGTAGATAATAATTTCTCATTTTGTCCTGTCCCTGTCCCTGTTCCTGTTTTTTTTTAAACTATAACTGCTGCAGCACTCAACATATAACCATAAGATATTATCCTTGTTTTTCTCTCTTTATTTTATCAGTCCACATCAGTCCATGGTCGATCAAAAATGTGTTTGATAAGTCAATACGAGCGGTCTATGCTATGACTATCCATTTCAATTCATTTCTCCTTCCATCCTGAACAATCATGCTTCTTTTTGTCTTTGGGCTTGACTGTTTCTATGGAGGCGAAGACGCTCTGCATTTCCTCACTGTCACCGCTTTCTGTTAAACATCTCAACGTAAAAACACGACAGTGTCCTTGACAGGTCAACAACACGGTGGACTACCATGAGTCTGAATTATATCCTCCTCCATTCTAAAATCAATCAAGCTTTTTATCAGTTTTTCATAGCAGAAGCAGTGTCATAATCCAGAGCCTCTTCCACTGTTTGCATGATTATTCATAATGGAAGAAGAAATTAATTAAAATGGATGGTCATAGCATAAACTGCTCGTATTGTTGACTTGTCAAACGCATGTTTTTGACTGGCAGTGGACCTTTGGACCCCAGCGGACTGATGTGGACTGATAATGAGAGTGAAACAAGGATAAAATCTGGTGGTTATATGTTGAGTAATGCAGCAGTTAAAAAAAAAAAACTAATGTAAAATAAGAAACAACAGCACAGCGTCTGTGCTCCCAGGTCCTATAGAAGTCCTAAAAAGACATGATATAGGCACGAAAAGATCAATAATGATCAATCCCATAGAAATACATTCCCTGGCACGGGGTTGGAGAGGCTGAGGGCACAGTGTGTATGAAAAAAGGAGAAAGGAGGACTGCAGCCAGGTTTATCTGGATCAAGCTAACAATCTTCAGCTGAAACATATAGTTAGCTTGTAGGCTAATAGCAAACATTACATCAGCTAATGTTAGCTTGACTGTAACGTTATCTCCATTCGGGACCTATTGGCTGTTGATGATGTTCACGTCTAAGATTAAAAACTTACGATAATATTAAAGTTTGATTTTATTGGAACGTCAAGATTGATGTCAAGACGTAACACCGTTAAGACTTGACTTAGGACAGCTCAGACTTTTTATGACGACCTTAGACCAAACGATCAAGATGACAGTAGCACACTGCAACTCTATCAAAACTCTTAAGATTTTATCATGCTATTAAAAAATTATCTGTCAGTGACACTGCCTGAAAACTCTTTTGGTGTAAGGTCAGTGTGGTGACTATTCTTTGGTCTTCCAATGGACAATTTGGGAAATTAAGTCATGAATTTGAAGCTCCTCAGGCTCATATGTTGGTGGTTAATGGTGGCCAGCACATTCAAATGAAGGGAAGTGAAAACATTAGCAAGCTGAAACTTGTCTAAAAGTTTCTGGCCTCTTCTCCTACACACCTTCCTCTGATACAGTAACTGGCTAATTTACAACCAGAGCTGTTTAATTGATATGACTCTGCTGTGATTGACACTCAGAGGTCAGAGTTCACAAAGTCTACTCACTGGATGTGTAACGTAGCATGCTGAGCAGAAAGATGACAGCACAGAGGCTCACGGTTTGACAGAAACCGATTACGACAGATTTGGATTGAAGACTAAAGTAGCAAGGATATAACAACTAAATACCTAAATCTATAAATAGAGTCTACAAGCTGGTCATGTGTAGGGTTCCACTGGCTTGGGCTACAGCAGTAAGAAGTAAGAACAGTTCAGAAGTAAAGATTTAAATAATTCAAAGGTAAGAAGAAACAGAGAAAATGGGAAAAAGATGAAGGACAATATGTCTCAAATTCTTGAAGGACCAGAAGAAATTGGAGAACGTTGGTGGAGAAGGTAAAAAGCATGCGGATGAAAATATAGAAACTGTCAACAGTCACACAAGCTTCACAAAGCTTGGAAATATCCATACAGCATGCAAACCCCTCCCCCTCTTACCACTGTTGAATACCCAGAAGCCCTCTTCCTACATGCTATATGAAGTGGCAGGGTCTAATGATGGCAATGTTAGCCAGCCAGTGTATTCATCTGTTCAACAAATGGGTCCACACAATGATAAGCACTGCCTTAAGTGTTTTCTGTAAATAACAAAATGGAAAAGGTTGAGAAGAGGTCGGGGAGGTCATCAATATCGCCAGGAATCATTTGACTCTGAGCTGCTACAGTTAAAATAATTTCAGTACAGCAGGAGCAGCAACATGTTCATCAGTGAAGGTTATGTATTAGCCCAAAGTCAGCAGGAAGGACAGACGAGCCTCTTATTATGTGAGCTGGGAGTGTTTGTGCGCATTTCCAGGATGGTAGGCCTCGGAGTGGCACCAGATAAATGGTCTAAATTAACCACTTTTACAGTGTTATTGGAGTGGGTTGTTAACTATCAAATCAGCTGACTCAATCATATGAATTGAAATAATTGGATTTTATTTAGCTGTGACCTCCAGTGATGGTGACTTGCAGCAGTTTTGCCACAGGTTAGTTGAAATTTTCAACATCCTCAACTGAAGTTAGAATTACATACAGTTTTCTCTGTTGCTCATAACCCTTTAATTCCTGAACCATGAAAAAATTGCCAGAAAATTCAAATTTCTTTGAAACTGGAGTGTTTATTGAACCTTCTGACAAATTACAAAAAAAAAAAATGAAGTTTAAAAAGTCTTAATTTGTATCGTTTTTACTACATCCGGCATTTTTGTGCAATTTTATGTGCAAAACATATAAAACACAGATAAGATACAAAAAATATCACACTGATGATGTAGAGGTCTCAAAAACTCATATATCAAATATGGTACACTTGGCGTTAAAGGGATAATAATGAATTGAGCAATATGATGTGAACATGACATTAAAAGCATGGGTAATCGTATTTTGATCTTTTGGAAGAGACAGTCTAGATGTTTCCTCCTGCTCCCAGTATATAAACCAAGCTTAATGCTAAGTTAAACTGATCATATGCAGACAAACAACTAATACGTGTATTTAGAAAAAGGTCAAACAAATTCTTCTCATCAAATTACTGTTTCCAAGGTGAATACTGAACATAAAAACATAACACATCAACAGTATTAGCATGACATTTTTTCACATTTACATGTTAAGTCAACATTTTACTCATACCTTTTTCAAATGTAAAATATAAATTTGTAATATGTTTCACAACTGTACTTTCATGTGAAGAAATATGTGATGTTTTCAAACACAACAGTTTGTGCTGATCAAACATTCGCACATCGTTTATTGGTAAAATGTGCTTCTATTCTAATCATGTGCATGAACCCTAACCCCTCCCACAGCAGAATATCACACTGAACAATCAGTTTGTGAGAAATCAACAAGACAGAAGAATAATAGAGACAGCAAAAAGAGCTTATTCCTTACACAATACAAAAAAAACCAAAAAATGATGAGGGTGTCAGTAGTCACAAAAAGCAGAGGGCAACATTTTGATGCCTAGTTACAGGCATTTCCCATGACTGCTTAGCCAGACACCCTGGAGTGTGTGTGAAAGAGAGCCTTGGGTGGGGAGGGGGCGTGTGTAAACCTGTCTCTGAGCTGCAGTTGATTCCCACTGAGAGTTAGAGGAGCTGGATTAAGGACAAGAGTAGATTAGTGTGGGGAGAGGAAACAGGGTGGGATGGTGGGTCATAGAAGACAAGCAAATCATTCACTACAAAGTCAATACAATGTTAACAGAAACTCTAAATTATTACTTATGAACTCATATCAGCGGCATGCTGAGTGATATTGTCAGGTGAAAAACAAGCAGCTTCATATGATAAATCTTCATGTGTATTATCAAGCTAAACTCTTCTTCTCCAAATACAAAAAATGGCTTTACCCACCGCAGCAAAAGCACTCACCACCCGAGAGCCGTGAGATGAGAGGCAGAGAAAAGCCGTGCAGAACAGATAAGAGAATATAAACAGACAGAGCGATGGGCAGACAGACAGGGAGACAGAAACAGATGAGATAGTGTGCGAGAGTCAGACTGTTTTGATTCAGTGATATACAGTTGGCTGGCTCACAGGGGAGAGCTTTTCTTCAAAGCCTGGTGGTCTGTCTGCACTGTTTGTACTCAGGCTGCTGCTGCTGTGCTCACACAGTCAACAAACAGCCATTATCTGGGCTTTACATACTGTATGCTACAGCATCTCCACTGACACCAGTCTGCATCCCAAACAGAATCTACAAAAGTGACGCTGAACTGTCAATATCTTCGTCCTCCAAGAGGGAAACTCAGTTACATATGGACCACTTTCACTCATGTGCCAATAACCCAGTATAAGGTAATTGGCTACATTATATAACCATCAGGGGCAATTTGGGGTTCAGTGTCTTGCCAAAGGACGACATGTGGATAGAAGGAGGTGATGATCAAACCATCAACTCTGTGATCAGCCCAAAGGAATTAATTCCACATTGGATGACTTTCCCATCTCACTTTTCCCAACTGGCAGTGCCAGTTGTTTTAGTCATGGCTTATTTTCATTCGCAGCGCTGCATGTCTGTCTCGTCGGGACATTATCAGGCTTATATTGTGTAAAATGACTTTTCTTTTGTCCCAACCAATCCGAAGAATTACACATTTGTCCTGCAGATGTCATTTTCAGTCATCATGGATGCAGCAGTAGCCATAGCTAGGAGAAAAGAGTAATTCTAGTTAGTCAACATATGACATAAGAAAACAAGATCTATGCATGTCTGTAGCATGTCACCATGTATGTGTTATTTCTGCTGCCAATTTTGCCTCTGAAGCTCTGTTTGACTTAAGTTACCCAACATTGACCTTACATTATATTTATGGGGAGCTAAGTCAAAGCTACAAAATCCTCCATCTTTGTGCATATTGTTGAAATGAACAAACATGTTATTTCCTCTGCAAGCTGATAGGGTTTGGAATGCATTAAGAATGAGTGAGCGGAGGCCATCACTGGTGCCTTTATGTGGAGGTGGTTCAGATATCTGTTCCTTTCAAGACATCGATTCCAGCATTTGTGTGGTTTTAGCTTTTTTGCACTGGCTGTGTGTCCTCTTGATACAGTTCCTTGTCTCCTTTATGTGGTACATTTGTTTTAGGCTGGTGGTTTTTTTCATGCTCTCTGGCATATTCACTGTCTCTGGGACCTTCCCAGTGAATTGTGGGTCGGACAAAACAGGACTGGGCCACTTCTGTTACATAGCCCTGCTGGGCAAGGCCCAGTGCCATCCGATGGCTCGACAGTCAGTTTCTCTTGCAGCACTCAGCGGGGCCAGATGGACACACTGCAAAAAGATTGCAAACCTCGCAAGTGATTTTATTTTGTGCTCAGATTCCTTTAAGGTGTATTAGATAATAAATCACACATAATCATATGAAGTTACCACAGCTTTTCTGCAGAAGTTCAAAGGCTCAATCAGTGACTCCGTTTGGGCTTTTCCATTAACAATGTGCAGATGCTGCAGCTGCTACCCTCATTGAATCTCAAGCCATTTAAAGAATTTTCACTGCATAACCAATTGTTCAATAGTAATAGTACCATTCAAATCCCTTACATTTACTGGTCTTGAATTAGGAAGCCTTTGATATAGAGGTATGCTGCCATCATCACATAAACCTCAGGAGAATTAGAATATTCACACAAAGTCTAAATTAGGGGGAAAAGCTGGACATATCTGTTGGGAAGATTTTAAAATGCAACAGGGAAACATTTTTTAAAAAGACCTTTAGGAATTACGTTCATATTGGAAAATTCAGCACCTTAATAATGTTAAATAATGTTTATTTTCCTTTTTGTATTCTGTATTTGTTACAGTATGTTACAATGAGCCACAGTAAACAGTCGGAAAAGTTGCTACTTTTAATTTTGTCATTTGTTCCTGATGTATTTCTGGATCTTGGTTGTTTCATCCTGGACAGTGGCTCTGACGTTGGGACGTCGTTCTTCCTAGACTAGGTTCAGACGAGTAGATGAAGAATTGAAGTTTAAGCAGTAATAGACCACAGACCACAAAGTAGATTTCAAATGCTGGCTTGTTTATAAGAAATTGGAAATAACAAACATACATTTGACAATTTCTCTCTTTTCCTTTCCAATTTCATGTTTTCCCTCTAGGTTATTTTAACTTGTTATCCCTAGTTATTTCTCTTAGGTTCAGGTTTTGGTGTTTGTTTACCTTAACCAGAAAACAAATATTGCACTGTAGCACATCAACTTGAATTACCAGTATGCCACACTTGATGGTAACTTGTGCTATTGGCTTTGAGTTGGCCTCTATAGTTGTTTTCCACAGCCCCATCGAGTTCTTGATGAAGGTTCTTAGGGTCCTGCTGATGTTGTATATTTCCAGCATTCCAGTATCCATGTGTGTGGCACTGAGTCAGAGGCTGTCTTGTCGTCAGTCCAGGTGGTGCACAGACTGGTCTTCCTGGTCTTGCAGTCCTGGGTGACTATCTATCAGCCAGTAGCTGGTGCTTGGCTACCCTGGTATTGCTACCAATTCCTTTCTGGGCCCTGCTCATGTATTGGGCCATGTGCCAACTGATCTTAGCCGCTATGATGCCTGACAGGAGCTTCCATGTTGCAGGTAATTGGATGGCGGGTTCTTCATGATCAGGACTGCTTGCCCTTGGGTTAACCACTCTGGGTGGGTCCAATCCATCAGCAGTTGGTTCATCTGTGCTGCCAGGCATTCATGGATTGCAGTTAGTTTCTTCAGCCAGTAGGTATGAATGTGGATTCATATCTGGTGGCACAGACGTGACACAGTTTTGACCTGTGGAATTTCAGGTTAAAGGTCAAGGTTATGTTCTCTGATTGTATAGTTTAGCTCTCAATCCCAAAAAATGTGGGCCTGTCAGTAAAGATTTTCTGGTTTCCTGGCCCTCAGCAGCATGTTGGTGGAGAGGCCCTGACTGATTGGTGATTATAAAAGACCCTATCAGCTGGACAGATTTGTAAACATGAATACTGTATGTAGGGCACATTTAACTGAGGTAACCTTCAATGTTTTCTGGATAGTAAGTTAAAATTTTCCAACTGTTCAACTACATACAGTCCCCTGGTGCTGCTTTAAGACATGCTTCCTATTTGGAAATATAAATATTCCTATTTATTTACTTGTATCATAAAAAATCCTCAGTCATAATATAGACAAAGTGATATTTATTAAAATGTAAAATGTGATCTGCCAGTGCGATAAGATTCTCTGAGTAAACATATCCAGAAAAAAGGTTAAGTCACTTGAATTTTTTGCAGTGCATGAAGCGGTCTCCTCTCTCCCCCCTTTGGGTTTGCTGGGGGCTGCCCTGGAAACTGTGTCTTCTCCCCACAAACATTTGCAGCATCTGCGTCTGGACGTCTTGATCTGAGCCATCAGTGAGCCAGCAGTCCCTCAGGCTTTGGGACAGCAAAGCCATATCTCTGTAGCCTCAGCTCTTCTCTGTCACAAGCGACATGGGGCATTATTATTCAATGTCAGAATTCTATTATTTATCATATATTCAGTATATTTTATGTAAATGTATTCATGGGCTAATTTACTGGGACACTTCTATTAATGTATTATAAAATGTCTTCCTGTTCATTTATAGGATTTATCAGTGTTAAATAACTTATTGCTGCAGCTTATGCAGTTTATATCTTTGCAAGAGTACATTTTTCAGATAATCTGATCAGAATTTAAATGGTTAATTAAGAAGTAGGTGAACTATCAATTCTAGGAACAATTAATTAGAAACTTAATCATTTATCGGCATGGGAGCAGAGTTATAGTTAAAATTGGGGGTGCATTATTAGTGACGGGCAAAGGGGAGGTACAGCAGGATTAACTCAGATTAACTGAAAATGCCGTTTCCTCCCATATAGAAGCTTCAATAATGACCAAATAAAGCTGCTCTGTCATTATAAAGCTCAATCCATATTGCACCATAAAATGTTTTTCAATGCGTTCTGTTCTAGTTTCAACAGTGAGCGACCGATTAAATGTTGTCTCAAAGTGTATGTCATGCAGATATTTCATATCTTGTCAAGACAAATTGAAAAGCTACTCGACTCATCAGGACATATTTTGGCCCAAAACCAAGCTTTTGTTGTGTTTGTGACCTGATTCAACATCATGTGCATTTCAGTTTCTAATTGGCAATAAACTTGAAAAATAACTTTAAACACTAAAAACTTAACTCTAAATCCCTAAATCCTTAACCCTTAATCCTAAAAATACTCTTAAGGAATCCTAACCCCTCATACACGTGGCCCACATAAAATTCTGCTTAGGAGCTATTCACACATCACAACGTAGCCTCCACTTGTGACCTTGTTGGACTTTAATCTGTCTCACCTGGTTTACTGAAGTCCAGACCAGAAATCCCTGAAGGTGAACTTCTTCACGTTCAGTGATTGAAAACCGACCACACAGATATTCAGGGTGCAGTAGCATGATTAGTTATTGTATCTTACATAGTTCCCTGGTGTTTTGTTTGGACCACAGTGGTGTAGCTGTTAGCTCTGACTGGACACTGAACACTCTGCTGTGAGGCTAGTGCTAATTGAAGAGAGGACTTCCTGTGATTTCTCCTAAAATAAAAGCTGTTTTTTTTCTGGTAAACATTTAAAAATGCTGAATTACAACTGCAGCTTACTTCCTACATCCTGCCTCCTGCAGCCCTAAACCAAACGGAGTATTTCACTAGGTGATAACAGTCTGACAGACAGTCTGCTAGTGTGTGTGCATAGGCTGTGGTTGTTGGCTACATGTGTGGAAGGATGGATGTTTGGACCTGATTCTCCAGAGTCTATTTAATTAAACAGAACAAACGAAGTATGAATCAATATATTAAGGATCTTTCATCAGTTGTTGCTATGGAAAAATTAACATATGTTATTAAAGGAAAGCAGGATGTTTTTGAAAACATATGGAGGAGCTTCATAGAGTTTTTGACACAAAATGTGACTGGGGAGGGGGAGGGACAACCTGAGTAAGATCATAAAGTGGGTCAGGCATGTGATCTTTTAGATTTCTACATGGTAATTATTACTCTAAGATTTGTATGTAATGTTTGTTATATTTTGAAAACCCCAATAAAAATATTAAAAAAAGAAAAAAAAAGCCATAACAAGCTTCTCTTTCATTTTCCTTGTTACTAGATTGTCTAGTCCCCCATTCTAATATGATGACACCAGTGTCCTTCTGAAAAAAAGAGATTTTCAAACAGAAGCGCTGCACAAAAAGGTGGAGTGATTTCTCTCTGCATGCTGCTGCATACGCTCTCCGCTCATTCGGAAACGTTTGGAAAAGATGGTGGTGCTCAGAAAAAAAAAATGCCATGTGGACCCAGGCCATAATAGGTGCATTAAAACAGAATACCACAGCAGACAGAGCTTTATGTTGCTGTTGATTCTTCAAAATTTGACAATTCATTCAAACAGTGCATGTTAGTGAGAACTTTAGACACACCACGACAGCACCATTTATACACCTTCCCTCTTGCACTGAGATGGAAAACCTTCTTTCACATTCTCAGTGAGAGATATAGTATTATTACGCTATTGTGTGTTGTGTAGTAAAGGCACAAGCGATTTATCTCAACTACAGGTATTTGGTGTTTTCTCAAGGCTGATGAAACAAATGGCCATGCACCTATTTTTTGCTTGCTTCATATTCTACCATACGAGAATGCCAAAATATCTGTGTTGTTTCGTGAGGGAAGCGGAAGCTCCAGCGTGCAGGTCCATATCTCTGAGGGGCCATCACTAGGAAGGATGAGAGGCATGACAAAAAAGAAATAAAACTGACGTTTTGCTGCTGGTGCTTAAGACACAACAACAAAAAAAATCCTCCATGGTCTTAAAAAGGAGAATAAATCCACATGACGGCATAATGGCTGAGCCACATCGCTCTAATTTTCTTGATTTATTCACCCTCAGTCTGTCTCTGCTGGTGAGCTCCACCTACGTACTGCAGAGACAAATGAAAGGAAGAGAGGGAGAAAGAGATAGAGAGACATCTGTTGGCTCCTATTGTGTCTAGATGATTGCCCCCTCACTCCCGCCAACACACTCACACAAAACCCCACACAGCATACACACAGCGTTCAGGTCTTTGCATGAAGTCTGGGAAGCTGAACTGGCAGAGAAAGAGGGCACTGCTGCAGTCATATCTGCACTCTTTACAAAAACACTCCCAGGATGCACTCCTGTAGGAAGCTTCAAATCACCGCCAGCAAAACAAAATTAATGTGTCTGTTTGTAGCAGAGTTTCTACAGCCATGCTCAAACTACATATTGTACAAATGTTGAATTATACATTCACTGACACTGTGAGAGTTTTAGAAAATGGTGCCCTATTTGTATTGTCAAACAAATCTATTCACTGCTAAGGAATTGCCATGCTAACTTGGTAGTTGGCAGCAAACGTAGTTTAGTGGGCTACTGTGTTTTCATAGAGCTGCTATGTAACCAGCTAGCCAACACGCTACTGTATCTTGCAGTGACATTCAAATTCATTCATTTACTGTAAGCAGGCCAAAAAAATAACTCTAATCTAACGACTAACGGCCATAATACTGTGAAGTATGAACATTTCAGACTGATCTGAATACATGAAATGACCACAACCTCGTGAAATGACACTTAATTTCGTGTGTTATGCAATGTGTTTAACCCTGGAGAACCCATGGGGTCAAATTTGGCCGCTGTTAATTGCTGCTACCCAAAGTGAACAAACATAAAAAAAAAAGAAGTGTCACTTCTGTGGCACTCTGGGTTTTTGAAGTTAAATTTGACAAATTTTTTTATGTTTGTTCACTTTGGGTAGCAGCAATTAACAGCGGCCAAATTTGACCCCATGGGTTCTCCAGGGTTAAAAAAAAAGTCACTGTCTAATTCCTTGGTTCAACAACATCATACAGGGTGATGGAATATAAAATAAGTCAAAGTATGTGTGGAGAAGAGGTCAGGGTGGACGGATGGGTCAAACACAGGACAGTCACCCAGGAAACCACCGTTTGTGTCCCATGTAAAACTACAATCAGTGTTGACTCATGTAACATATGGAATGTAACTTAACTTACATCTAACTTGCTTGTTTGAATCAAAACCCATCATCTATTCCTAAACCTTTGTTGCTTAAACTGTGAGCTACTCTCCCATGGACACATCCGACATATGATCTAGAATGGTGCCACCACCACGTACTACGGTGTTATTTCATGTATTTCCATGAGATCAGGTTAGAACATTTGTGTTCCCTCAGTCACACTTATTGTCTTATGAAAATGGTAAACACAGGACTGAATTCAAAAGTTGCCTCCTGAAATGTGACCTTGCTATTATCGTCTAAATATTTCATTGTTTTAGTGTCAATTGCAGCGGCAACAGTTTCTATAACCCAAAAAGTATTGATAGATAGAACTGAAACTAATACACAGTGAGATATGATATTTATAAGACTTACTGAATACTTACAGCTTCATGTTGTCAGTCTACTCTTCTCTACACTTAGTCCGTGTCACAGTGTCCTGATTGCACCCTTCATTCAAAATCATTGGAGCATTTATAAACTATATATTTTTGGAGAGTTTAGAGTGCGATGAAGACCAAAACCAATCTTTACATTTCTGTGGTGGCCACCTTGGGCTGTCAAAATAGCAATCACCCATAAAATCAACCATTTTTAGCTGGGCCCCACATGATAAATCAAATTGTCTTTTGAGTTAAGTGGCTAATTGCATATCTTCCAAGCCCAGGAAACAAAAGGGACCATTTGCACTCAATTCAGGGTGCTCTGCTATTTTTCAAGAAAACAGACCTCTCCCCAGGGCTTCTTTGAGGTGCCAATCTCCACTACTCCAGATTCGGAGATCTGAATCAGCCTCCCTTTCAAATGGCTGACGGTGACGTACGGTATTGCCCCCACCCTTTTGAGTATTTGCTACTACCACCAAGATCTGCACCCATGGGAGTTCCACACCGTCCTGGACTTCCATGCTCCAGCACCATTCGTTCTCAGGGCTAGTTGATTCAATGGGAGAGTTCTTACACACTTCTCAGTGGACTATAACTTCCATGCCCATCGTCCTTTCTATATCGACCAACATCTTTTCTGGGGTCTGATGAGCATCAGCATCACCATTCCAAGCCTCACTCCAAGCCAATGAGCAGGGTTTCTTACCCATTTAAAGTATAACAATAGGTTGAAATTGTTTTAGCCCCAAACCCTCTAATCATCCACTTCACCAGGTAAGTCTGTGAGAGTCTTAGTGTGAGCTATCCTGATGGAAACTTTGGAGGGAGACAACTACAGGATGTTTTGACTAGTCTTTCACCCCTGTACCCGGGTCGGAAGACTGATTCACATGGCAGGGCAGCTATGGGCCTCCAGCAGAGTTCACCCTGGCTTCATCCTGCCCAGGTGTAGTTTTTTGCACACGCTCACTCTTGACCTCCTCAATACTGCAAATGAGACCGGCTGGTGGTGTGCCCATCCCCACAGGGCCAGAATCTGACCTCAGTCAGTACGGCCTGGCCTTCTGTTTCCTTGTGGAGTTTTGCATTCACCCCAGAGCGTGCGTTGGTCTGTGTTTTAAGACAGGTTGGGTGGGTTGCTACGAGACCCTTGTTGCCTTTTATGTGTGCCGTTCACCACATTTCCCTTGTCCACACATTGGACGGGGATTCGTTGCTGGGCTCTTGGCCTTTTTGCAACCACTACTGATTGTCTCATCTGATCAGGCGTTGTGGTTAGATGGCTTTGTCTGCAGAATGAGTGACACATAGATAGGAAAATCAAATTTGAACTTGAAATGTGACAGAAAACTATGTGAAATCTCCATTTATTTCCCCGATGGAGAAAATATATTCACAGAGTACTGAGTAAGGCAGCACAATGATCACACTTCATGTGTCTGAGATGTAGCTAATTTGCTTTGTAGCAGGCTATTATGTTGTGCTCTTGGGCAACAAACAGGCTGACATTTGCTCTTCACTGTGCCGTATAATGGCAGTGCATAGATCAAGGCTACATACTGGCATCGTTCCCTTTCCTGTGGCACTGTCTCTGCCTGTTTGAAGATCATTTGTGTTGTTAACACCCCCCCCCCCCCTTAACTCCATCTCCTGGTAGACCCACTAGATACATCCTGACATCGCATATTTCCCACGCACATCGCTTTTCACAATCTCTCTCTTTTTTTCTGATCTATTAATGTGAAACCTGTTTTTGAGCTTAGTCCAGATGTGGACTGGAGTTTGAATGAAAACAACTGACAGTCAGAGATTTTATACAGTCTAAATAATTATCAAGCCATGTAGTGTAGAATGTAGTGAGAAAATCCAAAAGCCTTTGAGATGAAGTAATAATCTCAACAATAGGTAAACAATAGGACTACTAGGCTTTTCTACTCCCATACTTACTTCTATCTCCCCATATTTTATGTGAAAATCTCCATATGAATGCTCTGAATATATATAGAAACCCTCCATACATAGTGCATATCTGTGTGCCTGTCTGAAAACTTTTGAGAAGCTCTTTTGAAAAGCCTTGGGATTTCTTGGCCTAAACTGTAGGAATATTTCCCAACACAGTGCCATATTTTACACAGAGAACAAAGTGTACTCGCTGGTCTCTTCGGCAAACGGACTCAAACACAGAGAGACAAAAGGAAACCCCAGCCTAGTTGGAAAAAGAGGCGTGAAAATGAGCATGCTGGCTGGCTTAGCAGTGAGTTACATGCATAGCTCTCAGGGTCGACCCAGCTTGGCTTATCATAAAAGGCTTCCTCTGAGACATCCTCTTGGAGAATATCAAAGACCTTCCATGGTGGAGATCCAACTTGAGAGAGATCAAATGGAAATAAAAAACCTTCACCTTCCTTCAGTCCTTCAGCATCTGGCATAACCATTCTGAATATTGAATACTACAGTATACTCTTGGCAAAAGAAGCTTTTTTCCTGTGAAAGGTAAAGACAGATTGGGAGAGTATTTTCTCTTACGTTATGTTTTCCACTAAAAGCCGCACGTACAGCTTCAGTATTTCTGTGCAGAACTGTGGAGCTGAGTTGATAATCCTTAAACGATAACCACATTAAATACTGCATGCCCCAAAACATAGTTTTCCTTAAGCCTTAATATGTCCTTAACAGAGCAATGATTCTTGTGCCTACTGGCAGAAACAAAGCAGCGTTTAGATGACAGCGGGAGACATGTTCTCATTCATTGATTTCTAAGTGTATTCATGGAGTGACAGAGATAAGGGACAAGTCACTGACTCTAAAAAAAATATGTGTATTATATCTGTTTGTTTAGATCTGCCTGGGATGAGTGTACCATGCCTTTCCCCTTAGCTGATCAAACCAAAATGTTATGTTATGCTACAGTAGGTATAGAATGTAGAAAGCCCTTTACACATGATTTAAACATTTAGAGACTTTGACGACTCTCAGTGTTACTACCACTGTGTTGCCGACAGCAATTGAGACCAGACACCAGTCCACTCATAGATCTGTACCAGGGCAGCACACACCAGGAGAACATTGAAATGCATTAACATGTCAGTATCCACTGTTGTATTCTCTCCAGTAGTTCACGCTCCTTAGCTCCTCAGAAAAGCAGTAAATTTGTCACTTTAACTGCCAGATCAGCACATCCCTGCTGGTGTATCTCAACCACCTAAGGTCAGGGTTAAGATAACACTTTCTAAGTGGATAAGTGGTTTTTTTTTTAGAGTTTTCTTCTTCTTATTACCTTAACCACACTATAGAGTGAATTAGAATTTAGGCACTGGTGCATGTCTGACTGCAGGCTCAAGTTCAATAGATTATTTATCATTCTACTGTCATGTGTTTGTTTTAAAGGGTAAAGTCTTAGATTTAAGATTTTAGAAGTCCAGTTATGGGTCAGTTTGAGAAACAAAGAGGCAAATAAGAACTTATCGAAATGTTAACAACACATTTTCTCCCATGATTTTCACCTAAACAGCAGTTTGTATTTTAAGAGAAACCATGTAGAACAGGAGTCCCCTGCCTCTTTGAGACAGAGAGCTTCCTAAAGGATGAGGCAGTTTTATCAGATTACCTTTAAATAATGAATATTATGTATATATCTAAAAGCCTACATATATTGGGAGACCGTCATTGCTCACTAATTATTGTTAAGGATTCTTCACAATAACAATTGTTATTGTTTTACCAAGTGATTAATGGAAAACACAATGCTTGCTAATGGTTAAATTTTTTTTTATAAATGTAGTAGTAGCGTTATGTTGTGGCTGATGTGTATTCTACACACATAGTGCCCCATCAACACTGTGTGTCATAACTTGTGACACAGCTTTGTCACATTTCGTTGCGGTTTTTCTTGATGTCCAACAGGCAACAGTAAATTAGGCCACATCACAGTGACTACTTAAGTACAGTAAAGTGATTTTGTGACCATCATCAACTTGGTGGTATTCATTTAAATTGAGCACCCATGGGTAAATACATAAATCAGCTGCGATGCTCCAACAGAACCTTAAATGACTTGTGTTTAACTTTGGAGCAAAAGCTGTTTGTGATCTTTATGACTGGAGTCTTTATGTGATCAACGCCTGTCACATATTCTCATATTGCAGTGGTAATATAGAAATGAATCATCTTTGTGTTGCGTGACAATGCCTGCATGCCACTGTCTGTTTTTACAGGAACCAGCTTCACCAACTGTACCTTTTTTCTCCACAAAGTACCCCTTCAACCCCCCTTTTTGTTGTCTTCAGGGGTTTAGCGTCAGGAGTTCCTCTTTCGTGGAGAAATCATAGAACATCATTCGTACATGCACCATCAGCTGAACCGTACTGCTGGCGTCCACTGACTCATCACACTGGAAACTAGACCAACTACATGCACTCAGATCTTGGTCCAGCGGCTCTGTCACAGTTTTCAGACATATCCGACACTGTTCTGGCTCCCAGTTGGACGTCGTAGAGAGTAGAGATGACTTTGCGCTCATTCTTCTCATCTTGGGAAAAAGAAAAAGACGATTGCTGTCATTGCTTCTTTCAATACATCGTCATCCGAAAAAGGTTTTGTGTTGTGCAGCTCTAATGTCACAAAGCTTTAATGTCACAGTTAGGAAATGCCAGAATCACACAATTAGTCTCCTGTGACTTTAAAACTTTATTCATAAACAGAACACTTGAAACAAAACTACTACTACTACTGCAAAGTAAATTACAAAGTAATGCAGAAAAAGTGAATGCTGCTTGGTCATACATGAGCTAAAAATTAAAAGTTAGAAAATGACCTCGAGAGAGAAAGTAAAACTAACTTTAATTTACATTTCAGTATAGACGCTCACCCGCACACAGACATTAATATGATGATGTTGGGTAAGGCAGCAGAGAGATGCTACGCTCCACAGTCTAACCACACAAGGGCCAAAGCAGCATATGGTGAGAATCTGTGCTGAATCCATGCCGGACTTTTCTCTGCTGAGCTCTAACATTTAGACTGTGTTCCCATGTAGACTGAATAGCAGGCTGTATTCATGAGGACACACACACGTACACAGATAAGGGACATGAAACATACTACAAATACACACACGTGTGCAGTTGATGTTCAAATTATACTCACTGAAACACATATGATGGCACTGTTGTTTGTGCTGTGTATCAACATGTACATGTTAGAGACACAATACAAAAGTTGGGTAGATATACTATAATTTTACCCACACACACACACACACACACACACAGAACAGAGCCATTAATATTAGCCTGCTGTGCTGAGCCACAGCAGGTGGCCTCTCTGTGAGGAGTGGAGGAGGAAAGAAATGACATCAATGTGTAATGAACAAACACTTATCAGTCTTCTAATGCTAGAGAGGGATTCTGGTGGAGGTGAGCTTACTTATAAGGACCCTTCAGACTTGTGGGCTACCAGTAGAAGCAAACAGCCACCCACAGACGTCTGATACCACAGGACAGCTTGTTGTAGGCCTCTCTGTGGGCGGAGGAGAGAAAAGTGTGATGCAGCAAACAACACTTATTCCAGAATTATAGTTATAATTAGTTTTGCATATTGCAAATGACTCATCTCATCAAATCAAAATTTACATGGTCTCTTAAAAATATCTTTGAACACTGGCAGCATCTGGAGTGAGGCTGCTGACATGCATTGCAGCTCTGCAATGAAGAAGAACCCACAAAGCTGCTCTCATACATAATTCCATACAATGATTAAGTTGCAACATTCTCTCTGAAATCCCCTCGCAGCATGAGCAGGAACAGAGGTTTTCCATCATTTGACATCTGAATTATTTTCTTTCCGTAGCAGCGATCATAAATTATGCTTGCTTAACTGCGAGGATGAGTTATACGACGAGATCTTTAAAAACACTTCCTTCAAACCATTTTATAATTAAAGCACATAGCAAAACAATATAATAACCATTTAGCAAAATTAATACAGATACTCTGTTTGTGCAGAAGTGGAGATGCGTCTTCATGCTTCATTTAGGTAAAAGGTTTGTAATTGGTGAAAACAAGCAAACACCTAAATAGCTTGATATTAAGCTCTCTGCTTCTGGCCTTGCTGTACAATAAAGCATTAATTTCTTGTCCACTCTACCACAATGAAGGAAATCAGCACTGAGATTCTGCCGACCTAATTTGAGATGGGTTTGTTGAATCCTCAAGGAAGAATTACAGAGTTCCAAAGAGTTCCATACCTGTTACATGCCTAAAATAGTGTTTGGCCACATGACCTATGACGTCGTACTCAGAGGTATCAACTAATTCTTCAGAATTTAGTAAGAGGGTCTTACCAACTAAACTCCCATAAACTCTCAAGGAGGACATTAAAATGCACAAAGTTCAGAATGGCTGACTTCTGGTTGGTGGTGCTAAAACAAGCCAATGTGAAATATCTGAAATGATGAGAGCAATGTAGGTTCCACATTTTGTAATTGCAAGTTTGTACATTTTGTAAGCTGACCATGCCCGAGCCCCTTTCACTGCAGAACTTGCTTCCTGGCACTTTCATGCTGTGGCCCTGATGAAGAACTAAACAGAGTGGGTTGGGGGTGCATGCAAGTACAATATTTCTGGTACGAGTTGAAACCGACACCCTTGTCACCCCTCTTCCTATCATCATTGTAGTTGATTAAAACACCACAGGGTAGATGTGAATCAGAAGAGGCGAATATATTTCTCTATTGAATGTACCCTCAGGACTTTTACAGTCTTTGTTTTCACCAAAACGCATTTGTGTGAATCCTAGTGGCCGAGCAGTAGTCGGGAGTGATAATTGAGAGACTTGAAAGGAATCCTGGTGAGCTGGTACTGCTCTGGGCCTGTGTGTGCAGAATATGAACAGACCACGTCTGCAGGAGGGAAGTAGCTAAATGAGCAGCCACTGCCAAAACAGTACAGTCCTACCTTGCAGCATAGCCTAAGAAGAAAGAACTGGTACATCCAATCATTGATTTGTTCAATACAATACATTTACTGACTGCTTGTAATGGACCAAAGTCCCTTGTTGACATGGTCATTTAAATTTGCGTTTCGTCAGCATAATTATGATAATATACTTTGTTGTTTTCCATGATCTGAGCCAGTCGGAGCATGCAGAGCAAGAATCGAGCCCTGGGGAACTCCACATGCCATTTTTGTCCACTCAAATGTGTAATTATGTATAGAGACAAAGTAGTCCCTGTCCTCCAACTAGGATTCAAACCAGTTGAATGCAGCACTGAGATCCAGTAATACTGACTCCAGAAATTCTGCCACTGTCTGTTTAAGTAGCTGTGGTGTGGTTGAAATCCTCACATCAAAACAGTTGCTTATTAACAGGAAGTGATTTAGATGATGAAAAACAGATAGACATTGGAGAAATAGCTCAGCTCAGCTGGCCTCAGATAAAGTTAGTTAGCTGGCTAGGATTTGTATTTGTCCTGTCATGGGACTGACTGACTGACTAATTAATTTAAGTTTAGTGTGTATTTCATAGGCCTCTAGTTAGAAGTGTGCTACAGCTTTATAATACACTGTGACTGTGACTGTGATGTTAAATATATAAGTATTATTTTTAGTGTTGGTTTGTTTTCATTGTTGCACTTTAAAATAGATGCTGGTTTGTTGTATTTTTATTCCAGGCTTTCAAAATTTTCTTTAAAAAAAAAAAAACACTCAATATCTGTTTTATTTATTGATGTATAGATGATTGTTGTTTTCCTTGTATTATCGTTTTTTTTATCAGTTTAACTTGCCTGAGTGGCTCAATTTAAGATGTTTAATTCTAATATGAGAGATTATGATGTCTGTAGCCTGTTTTGCTCCTGAAGTGTAATAGATTGTGGCATCTTCGTGGATCATGTGAAGGGTTAGGAATCTCTCCATCGTAGTTGGATAAACTAGGGGCCCCCACACAGCATCTTGCATAGGGCCCCCACAAAGCTAGAAACAGCCCTGTTCTAGATTGTTCTTTTTTAAGACGAGCTTGAAGACAGACCTGAGAGAAGAGGCATGTTTACAATTTGTAGGAGATCTGCAGTTTGAAACAGTTTTGAAAAGTCTATATCAAGGCAGCATGTTCGATGATGTGTTTTTAGTGGATGGGAAATTGATTTTGGACACAGGGACAACACATCTCCTGTACCTGATGTGGAGGCACTGACTGCTTACCTAGTGTTCTGAATTTTGTCGATGAAGAGGGACGCAAATTCATTGCACACCCTGGTCGATAGAAGTTCAGGGGCTACTAACACAGGAATGGTTTGTTAGCCTGTCAACAGGAGCAAACAAGGCATCTGCATTATTAATGTTTTTGGGAGTGATGATGTCTGTTCCAGATTATAAATGCAAAGTCTCTCTTTGTAGATATCATAGTCAACCTGGAGATTAGTGCCACCTGCCAATACCTTTTCATACTCTCTTTTTTCTTTTCATACCATTTCTTCATGGAGATCTTTTCTTCCCAGAGACCAATTTCAGTGGAGTGGGTGCAAGTCATCAGTAACATTTGTTGAATGTTTAACATTGAAATTATCCAGAAGCTCATTGAGTTCGCTCCACGAGAGGGCATGTGTGGAGGAGAGAGTCTGAATAAATATTTCACTGTGGTTTTCACTGATGGACCGTTTTGTGATTACTTTTCTATGAACATCTGTATGGATGGAGATGGCACTGATGAAACAAAATTTCCTGGAAGGCACAACAGCCTCCTGGCACCTGAATCAGACTAATGGACCAAACTGACCATCAGACTCCTGATATGACATCAAACAAGCCAACTTCCAAATCTCAAGATTCCCAGGTTTAGACAATCAATAGCCCTCAAGATGGCACATCTTCCTCTCAAAATATATCAGTTTGACATAATATGCGATCTTTCCAAATTGGTAGAATTTGCAGTCAATCATTTACAAAATTTCATTGTGGAATTGTATTTGTTCCACTCACTAACTGTTAGCCTCTGTCTTTTACAGCATGTGTCTCTGTGTGTGCTGTATGCAAGTTGTTAAGTGTGTCGCCTCACAGGGACCTGACTACCATTTAGGCAGAATATTCCCACAAGCCAATGTGTAATTAATTAGCCTGCTGTTCACAGCCGCAGCATCCCACCACCACCACCTCCACCCTTGCTTCCTGCACACCCCCCAAGTCTCATAAGTTAAAATAGGGATAATCAGTTCCACTGGGAACTCTTCACAGCCACCAACAACCCCCTCCTCCCCAAACACACACACACACACACACACACACACACACACACACACACCACCCCATCATTACCATCTCCTCCCTGTGCTTTAAACCTGCTAACTGACACAGCATGTTATGACAGTTTTACCTCACCTTTCTCCTGTCCTCATCAATGACAATCCCATCTGGACACCAACAACAACAACACTCAGCTGACTTCTTACATTTTCCCTTTGGAACATCAATGCAGAGTGTGTTAAGATGTTTGTAGGGTCATTATGGTTCAGATTTAACTAGTTCAAAGTGAAGAGATTGATATCGTCTCAGGAGGAACAGAGCGCTGGGTAGAGTGGATGGAGTGTTGCAGCGACCAGGCTCCCCTGCCTTTCTCATTAACCTTATCATGTAAGACAGTACGGGGAGGCCTGGGAGTTGGCTCTTTTTTTCCTCAAGGTGATGTCAGAGGATTGCTGACTACAACTCCCAGTTGGCTGGGAAGGAATTAGTCCTGGTCTCGCAGAAGGGGTTCTGACCAGGGCTTGTTCGGCAGGACAGATTAAAGTGAACGAGTGCTGGTACAAGAGGAGGATAAAGGCCAAAGCTTTTTGCACAACCTGACAGCTCTATGCTCCTGCACCACAGGGTTGTGATGCACACTCAGCATTGCTGCAGGTTCACAGGGTTCGTAGGGTCCTGGGACTTTACCCTTTGATATTTCGGTTACATGTTGTTTGTATACGGTTGGGACTGACAAGAGACAACAGAAATCAGCAGATGCTTGGAAGTAAGAAAGCCTGTCTTTGTTGCTAGCCCAGTGCCCTAGGAAGGGATATATTGGACCAATTTGCAGCACATGATTTATATCTAATTCCAATGGTCAGTGCACAAACAACATGTAAGAGTGTGGAGATTATGGTGGTGGATGTGTGTGTCCAGAGCTTATGTCCCATCACAATCCTACAGTTAATGTTTGGTAAGGGTCTCCCTTCATTGTTCAATACATTCAGAATGAATGATTTCCACACTTGTCAGTACTTAACATCGTTCCATTTAATCTTATTACAGAGCCACTCTAGTTCTATCTGAGACCCCACTTACTGATGCTCCACATAGAACCACGCCTCAACAGACGAGTACTATGGGTTCCACAAAGCACACTGATTTTGATAACTATATGTCTTTTCCAAAATGATTGTGTTTTCAATGTCCAATCCCCCTTAGCTGCACAATACAGTGACACAGTGACATTGAAAGATACGATATATAAAAGAGCTGTTCAATTTAACTTTAATGAACACAGTAGGGTTGGTATATTGATATCCAATTTCATAAATTCACTGCAGGAGTATTATTCCAATGTATAGGTTCCTGTCTGTTATAGATTAGACTCACCACTGAGCTAAAGACTATACAGGAGTCACATGTCTGACATACAGAACAACAGTGTAACAGGGTCATTGCCTTTTATCGTGTTGTCTATTGTTACCAGTACATTTATTTTGAGATGCATTGTGGGATACATTGTGGATATTAACTGAATGGCTAGATTCATCTGTGGTAAATGAAAAACAAATTTTTTTTCGTTAGCTGGGTGAACCGTTAACCATTTAATAAGATATAATTACAGTACTATATATTTTGAGCATCCATAAATACAACATTAAATACATTTCAAGTTTAAATGGCTCTTGATGACACATTAGATACATGGTCATAAAAAAAAAAACCTGTTAATGAGCCCAAGGGCACTCCTTCTGTGCATTGTGTATGTACCATGTGTACTTCAAGTACACACAGCAGACTACACATGAAAGCATCATTATTTGACCAGAGAAAAATAGGAGGTACTGTGTTAATTAGATTAAAAACAAACTCATTAGGGAGTATGCACGCAGGAAGGACGATATAAACTAAATTGATTAAGGTCCGAACCTTTTGAAAACCTATAAAATATAGAGCAGATGAGCTAATAATGCAGGACTCACCTTGGTTGATCTTGTACTTGAGTGGAGCAAATTCCCCCAAACACTTGCAAGTAGAAAGGTAAGGTAGCACTTATTGGGGACGTTAAGCCAACTGAGACTCAGAATAAGAGTGCTAGTCACTTTTACACGACCGCATATGAAATAAAAAAATAAACGTAAAAGTGTTCACTGAGAGAACAAGGTCAAGGTGTTTACAACTGGCATTTTACCAGGAGTCTAAGTGGAGCTTTTATGGAACATTTATGTAACAAAAAGTCAAAAAGTCATCACTGTCACCAATACATAAAGCCAACAATGCTGCAGTAGGTATTCCATGTCTGAAAAGCGTTTTATAAATACATCATGCATCACGCCCAAGAGGAAATATGGCTGAAAATTTGGAAAGAAAAAGGCGCATGTTTTATTGTGTAATGATGCTGTTGGTAGAGAACCAAGAAAAATATTTTTAGTCTGGCCACCATGCAGTTTACATCCAATTCCATCCAATCCAGTCTTTCACCTAGAGTTAAGAAGTGAAAATCTCCAAAACCCACATAATGACAGCGATCCATCTTTATTATGAGGAGATAAGACACGCAGCAGATAAATGCAGCGTTGTCTCACAGTTTAAACAAAGCTACAGTCACTTTACTGTCAGCACAAACATAAATTACCTGCTTTGACACATGTTATTTAACTAGACCAAACAGAGGGACGGCAAATAAGCCCTTCCACATCCCTGAACTCCATTTCCTGTTGAACTCTGCATTACCTGCCCTGGCTAGAGGCCCGAGCTGAGGCCCATGTTTCGCCTTGCCTTCACTTTGCTTCAGTCCAGATGCTGCTGAGAAAGAGAGGTCTCTGTTCCTCAAAGAAAGTCATTCTGGTTTTAGGGCTACAATTCTGTCTATTTCAGAAAATGAGTGCAAAACTCTACACCTGAACAACCTAATTACAGCCAGACCCCCTTTAAAACCACAGCACGGCCCTGTGGTTTCTCCCACTCTCAACCAAACAAAAACAGCACAGTTTGGACTACACAGATATAAGACTGTACCGGGAAGAAATAAGGACCCAGAATTCTGTTCATTCACTGTGGACTTCTGTGATTTAACATGATTTGTACTTATTTACTGACCATTTGAAATGCTTCATCAACCACATCTCTGTGGCTGAAAGTATTGTTCTCGTGCTGTGCTAAGAGATGCCTATATAACATATCAAAGGAAGTACAAATGGTTTAAGGAGTGAGTCTGCCTTCACTGTCTCACTTAACATTCCCCTTCTTTTAATGACCTTGAGTCACCCAATATCAGTGACATGAAATAGTGCAAGGCCTTGAGGTTGAAAACACTCAAAATTGCAGGCCTTGAAAAGCGACCCCCTGTGAGTGCCTATGGGGCATCGGTGGCCTAATGTGTATGTGCATGTATGTTCTTGTGTGCTTGACTGTTTCCTCCTCCTACTGGCATAACTACAATTTTGAATTCCTGACCAGAGGCTTTTTAAGAGCACGACAGCCCCAGCAGGCGAGATAAAAGAAGTGATTTTTTTCCTCCCTCCATAATTCTAGCCTTTTTGTCCACTATATGTCATTACAGGGAGCTGCATCTAGTTATTTGTGTCCTGTGGCCGGATACATGTGCACACAGGGAACCAATTTGTGTGGGAGGCGTATCGGGACAAAGAAGGCAACTGATTTTACATCACTGGGCCTGCAGGCATCTGCAGGCTCTCCGCCTGTAAGGAATGCCACTGCAAAAAGCACTCCTCACTAACATTGTTTAACTGAGAGGTGTGGTCACTCCTGCGTAACTGGCCGCCATCTTTACACTGCAACTGACATTAAGGAAACATTTGTGAAGCCATACCAAACTCCTGAGACAGAGGGTGTCAACCTGTGTATTTTTGTTTTACCTCTTCAGACCTTAAAAATAATAATAATAAGAATAAGAATACAGACAGAGATATAGGAACACTCTTTGGTTATACTGCTCACAGCTCATAGACTCATGCAACCTGTGATGAGGGGTTGTTAGCAGGTTGGTGACTAGCTAACCTTACCCATAATGTGAACCATGCTTGTAGGCAGGATTTAGAGGCTAGCAGAGCAATATCTGAGCCAGAGGTGTGTTTTAATATCAACTGAAATAAACTTTGTTTACATTTTCAAAGCATGTGTTTTGATCTGAACAAACGCAGGTGAGGGAGGTGAGGGTGGTGAGGGTGGTGAGGGTGGTTAGGGGAGTCTGTGAGCTGTGAGTTGAGGCCAGCAGTCTGACTCAGCTCTGCTTCTCTCTGCAGCTCCATATTGTAATGTGTTCGATAACCACAGCAAGTGATCCAATTAAATCTGAAGGATTTGATTAATCCCTCTCATAATTATAACCTGCTCACATACTTCACTGTGAAATATATCACATTATTGAAGATAAAGAAGCTCTAAGTGCTGTGCTGCTGTGATTTAACTGCAGTTCCAGTAAAGGATATTGGTGGCTCCAAAAGTATTGAAGATAAAACTGTATTGAAGTCTTATTCAAAAGTCCAGTCTTCTCTTTTGAAATACAAAGTCAATAAATTATATTCTACAAGAAGTAAATATTATGTTTGTTTCTTCTTACCTATGTCTTCATGTCAATTTTGAGAATAAATGTTTTTTTGCAACCCAAACAATGACCTTGTCCTTACTCTACCAAAGTGTGTGTTAATTTTTATGTGCTGAGCACACTTATCAACGGTGGAGAAGTGGATCATGTTGCCAGAGTGGTCATTTTTGATGCATGTTCTTTTTCATTACTCTGCCATTGAAATCCATGTTAACTGTTTCTGTTCCTCTGCTCTTTTCTAATCACACGTAGAGCTTAACATCTCTCACCCACTCTGTGTCTGTGTGTGCCTGCTTGTCTCTCTTGCTCTCTGTTAAGACACAATTAAAAAAATTAATGGAATAAGTAAATGATTTAAAAAATAATCACAAACTATTTTCAAAAAATAAAGTGATATTATGAAATGATCACCTTCTCCAAGTCCACAAAACACGTGTAGATTGGATAGGCAAACTCTCATGACCCCTTCGACAATCCTGTGAGGGCAAAGTGCTGGTCGGCAAGAGTCTCCTTTCATGCAGTACAGTGTGACAGCCTGTTCCCTGTTTTTTAAAATATGGACCACCACCTCGGTCAGCCTCTCCATAGGTACTGCCCCTAACCTCGACGTGACACTGATGGTGTGCCAGACAAGACTTCCCAACAACGTCAGTAGCCTTCAGCATATCACAATACTAAAACTGCTGGTTCCTTGTGGCAGTGTGGACAGTCTCATTTGAACCATTTTATTGGTCAAAGCTACACCACTGCTGACCTTCACACAGTAAGTAAACAAGAAACTGTAAGAAACAGGCAGAAATAGCACACATATAAATGTAAAACGTAATGTATGTGAGTGAGCAACAGTGAGAGAGATGTTTGAGGCTGGGAGATGGAGAGAGAAGACGAGAAATGATGATGATGGCGAGCGAGGTTAGTCATCAAAGCTTGCTCTGCCCACATTTGGAGAACTCATTTCTTTGACAGTCTCCTATACTCAGTCCGGAGACAAGAAACAAAGTCAAAGTGTTGTCTGAAAGTGAGCCGAAGGTGCAGAACTTCTACTAATTTTTCCTTCATCATTTAAAAAAGGAAGAAAAATCTTTGGTTTTTCTGAGTTCCTTGTTTCATCAATAATGTGTAGGCGACATCAATCCTTTGTGAGCCTGATTTCAAAATTCAAAATAAACATATTTACCCAAGGCTAAGCCTACCTTGTTTCTAAGAAAAGAAATTACAACACATTTTTCACTATCTTATTTGTTTCTAGACATACACAGTATGTGTGTGTGTGTGTGTAATGCAGATATTGAAACTTGCATGGTTTAATCATGCATGACTACTAGTTAGAAGGGGTAAAATGTGTAAAACTCCCACAATTCCAAGGTAGCAGACATCCCCACCACAGTGTGGACCCGACAGTAAGTCATTTCCATTTCATGGTACATGGTCTATCTACACACAGCAGTGAATTGGATTTTGTTCTGGGATGACGAGTACAGGAAGTTCAGGTATGAGCTCCAGAGAGCAAAAACAAACATTAAAGAGGTTTTAGCAATTTAGCATCCATACTTTTCTTTCAATTCAGTATAATGTTCAGTCATTGCTTCTGTCTATTACAGAGACTGTGCATTTGTGTACCCTATCCAGAGGTTCTTGACATAATGGGCAAGAGGGGACAGGGTTTTCATGATATGCCCACATTAGAATGACACCCAGCCTGGCAGTGTGGGCCACCACAAACAGGACACTGGCCCAGTGATTGAAAAACCCACGATGCCTGCACAGTGTCTGAAGGTCAACTGTCAGCTTGATGTGTCATGGTCCTTGCTGGACTTGCCATCAGCAAAGTAAAAATAACCTCTTAAAGGATGCTAAGTTTTTTACCAGGCCCACCCCAACAATGGCCAACGTGTAGAGGAACTATTGACCCCCTGCAATCAAAAATCCATGCCTCTGAACAATGCCCAAAATATCCCCCACTCTCTCTTTATGAATCAAATTCCTAAATGGGGATCCTATTGTTGGCTGCAGCTGAATAACCAAGCAATGCAGGCTGTATTTGGCATATCCTGTCCTGTTCCCCTGCCGGGTGGAGGTTTCTGACGCCTCCTCTCCCTGAATAGACGGCAAGGTTGGCCCCGAGACACCAGAACATCCTGCCTGCACAGCAAGAATGTAAACAGGGCCACATGTTATGTCTACCCAACCCGGCCTGATTTCATAATCTTGCCTATTCTTCAGCTGCATGTGTTATGCTATACTGGGCTGCATGTGGTGGGAAAACTGCTTTGTGTCACTGAAGGTGGGTTTTTGAAGTCACAACGTAAAACATGCATTAAGAGAATTATAGTACCTCTAATACCTAATACCTATATACCTCAACCATTTCTTCCCATTACAAATGTTTTAATTAAGACACAAGTCGCACTGCAATGATAAGTTTGCTAAGTGAAGCTTTTTTATGGGATGATATTATATTTTTCATTTGATAGCAAACAAAAATGTAGGTATGAAAGTAACAAGGGTGCTATTTCTATACTTGGATACATAATTTGTGACTTACAGCTCAGACTACAAGGACACTGGGTTTTTGACCACTGATTGTGAAAAATCATGAAAGCATCTACTGGGACAACTTTTTAAAATCAGTTTTAATATGTACAAAAGTGTAACAACGCAAGTTGTGGTTTTACAGAGAAGTTTGTGCTGGTTTCCTGGTTAGGAGCAGGCATATACATGGAATGCATAGTCATTTTTAATAGTTGTATTCTGATTGTTTTAATTCTTTTAACCAGGAACTCTGACATTACTTGTGAGATTTTTTTGTGAACGTGTTTCGTTGTGATGCAACAAACACTGTTTCTTGCTCATAAAGGTAATGACACATCATGAATCCATTGGTTGCATGCTGTGTACTAAAGACTGGGGTATGCTCTGAGTCTTATGGGCTCTTGTCTGGTCAGCAGGTTTTATTTGTACAACACAACAACTCTCAGGCTTTTCCATTTTCCATTGATTGTTTCAGATTGCCTTGCTCTGTCAAAGTTGCATTCCAACGATCCTTAAGCTGTCTTATTTACATGTGTGGCTCGATGAGTGGGACGTCCACTGCTGGAAGACTGGTGGTTCAATAGTCCACGTGTATTCTTGGGCAAGATACTGTCAATGATATGAATGGATAGCCTCTTTGCACGGTAGCCCAGGTGCTATATGTGTACAGGAATTTATCATTTAATGTGAAGAATCAGAAAAACTTTGTGGTTAACAAGCAGTTATGCAATGAAATTTGACGAGCTTCAGCTGAGCCCAGTAGCCACATGGAACATTTAAGATGTTCTAACCTCAGATCTTAATACTTTTCTTTCATGTATTAGTGATTAGCTCGCTAGCTTACAAGCTACACTGTCTAATGAAGGCAGCTTCGACTGTTGGGGGATTACTTTGGTACTATTGATGAAGTCTGTCAATTTCTCTTTGCTTCCAGCTATTGTTCTAAACTAGGCAAACCAATTTCTGAAAAATCTAAAGCGTTGTATACCATGATTCAACACTCTTTTAGTGTTAAAGGAGATATGTTGAGGGATCTAACCGCTCTACCTCTGAGCCACCACCAGCCACAGTACTAAAGGAATGAGATGAAATGATTTAATAACCAGATTTTCTAAAATGTAATGCAACCATCATTCTATACATTATAGTTTAATACTCATTTGACCCCAGGTTTGTAATTAAGATCATACATAAGCATGCACGCACACGTCCTAGTCCATTTCTTTTAGGGCAATAGGGTATTCTGAGGCCTACACTTACTTGGTTATTCTTTAGCAAAGTAAAGCTCCCATATTTCTTATCCCTCATCTTTTATCTCCTTGCCTATGGAGGTAATTATCAGTGTTGTCACGGCATTGTGATTCATTAATGAAGCTTTCATCCCTGGCTTTCTGCCGGTGTCGAGGCCTGCGCCATCTTCACCAGCTTAATTAGTGCTAGCAACGTTCACTCACTTTAAGGCCCCTCAGTAAGAAAGTGATCTGAGAGGGAGAAAAAAGGGAGCAGACAGGAGGGCAAGTCCTGAAAGTCTTTGATAGATCCCTATCCTCCACTTCTAACCCTTCTCCATGCTAATTCAAGTCGACCTGAGATGCAAAAGCAATGTTGCTGGTATCCATCAAGTGCTATGTATGATGACTGATGATGGCAAGAAGTCTCCCAGTGAAACATGCCAAGTATACCAACTTTACTCTTTCCTAGTCTAGTTTCAATAGCTCTCTCTTCAGGTTTGCAAGTGGGAATCTGGGATTCATCACTTGATAATTCTCTCATTTGGCATAATGCCACAATTGACATGTAAGTTTAAATTACCAGTACAAGTTTGTGTTGCCTCTTGAGGTGCTTTTCTTGGATCTGATAGTTTTGATACTGTATCAACTGTATCATGGTGAGTCATGTTGTATGTTATGTGATTCTCTGCAGAGAGATATTACAGTCTGATCTCACTTGGTTTATTATTGGAGTGAAATATATCTCTAGCAGTTGGACATTTTGCAGCTTATTTACTTACATTTCTCTCTCCTCTGGTGGTTTTATATGGCATCACAAAAATATCCCTGAAAGTAGCTCTAATTATTCAATGCTCTAACTTTTCCATAACATTGTCATCCAGCTTTCCATTTTTAGGGCAGCAAAGGTAATAGAGCAGAAATAGCTCAGTTGAGGGATACTTTTCAGCATTTTTATTTATTTTAAAAAATAAATTCAAACTTATTTTGAATTGTACATTATGGAAATGTGAACTGTAATAATACAACAGGTATTGTGCATATTTGAAAATGTTTCAAAAGCACAGAACAATTTTTACGGTATATATTAGTGGAAGCGTCAAAGCCATTAGCATTCAGGCCATTTGCCTTTTTTAAAAAAAATCACAACATAATGAGGAAAACATAAAAACCTGATGATCCACATGCAGGTTCTGGAGTTATAAAGAACATCTTTTTCTATAAATTCTCTGTGGATTTATTGACATTTATTGAACAGAAAGAACAAGACACACTGAATCTAAAGGTATCATGCAGATTTAAGTTATGACTTAAAGAGGGAGTTCTGCTCTAATTGCATCCTTTTAGCACTTTTGCTCATAAACAACCCACCTCTTATCAGAGTTTAAGTTCATGTTTTGTTTTGCCTTTCCATTTTCTTCTACTGGTGTTTGTATTTTCGTCCTCGTTGTACACAGGCTGCATTAAAGCTGGGGTAGGCAGTTTATTCTGGGTGTCACTGGACAAAAATCAACAGTGAACTTTCAGCATGATGTAATTCAAGTGGTCTGAGAGAAAACCAGATTTGTGCACCTCCTCTTGGCTCTGTTTTCAGGCTTTAGACAGTCTAGCCCATGATGGTAGATTGTGGTAATTCACAGGTCGTCACTGGGAGAGAGCGCCCTATTGGCTGTTCTACAAATAGATGCGTGCAAAAATTCAATAGAGGAAAATGTCCTGGAGAAAAAGTTGCTATTTCAGCACTGGCAATACCTGTAAAGACACCTAGAAAAAGGAAGACGGATTTATGAAAAAGAAAGAGAGGCTGATAGTAAACGCAATAAAACACAAGTCAGTATCGGCAAAGCATCTCAGAGATGGAGAGAACTTATCGACAAAGCTGCTTAAGTTTGATTAAAACTAAATATTAATGATAAAATAAAATAATATTTAATTGAATGTGTTGCAGTAGTTTGTTAGGCTGTCATGGGTGTATTGTAAGACCTCTTATAATACATTGTAAACATGATTTGTTTATTTTCAGATCCGGGGCCAGTTTTCTCTAAAACATCACTGACATACAGTAGTTCACTTATGATTATTCATCACACTGGTTCCAAATAAGTTTTATACTATTTCTCTATAATGCAAAGAATCCCTGAAACTACATGCAAATACATGACTCCTCCTTCCAAAGTGTATGGAGGAGGAATGTCTTTTGAGGGCTAATAACATTTTTGGTTTCAAAGCTTCCTGGTACAAACATTACAGCCAATTATTGTGGTTTTAGGTTCTTTACATAAACGTGTGTAGAACTAATTTCTGGATTACAGGAGGTGGTTTTCTTCTTTTGTGTTGAATTTAATCCACACTTTAGCCATGGCATTAATAGACTGTTTCACAACAAACCTTAATTTGTTCAGGTGGATTCTTCCTTTTCTGAGGATTTAGAGGGTGACAGAAAACAGTCTATCTTCATATCTGACCGTTAGATGCACACTGATGAATCTGTGATGAATGAATATCTCAAAGGACATGATTATGTTATGGAGTCATGTTTACCTCATGAGGACAATTATTATCCCTAAACTGACCTTTAGGAGGATGTATGTACAGCCTACTTGCTGTCCATACAACCACCATGGTTCTTTTCTATTCTGGTTTTAGTGAAATTAAATTCTCTAAGTCAGGTTGCTAACTCAAACTGATTTAATCTTAAATGGGAAGCTTTAGTTTCTACATTTCTCTTATCTCAGTTACTAAGTTAGGCCAAGTCTCTGGTCCAGGGAATCTCCCACGCACTCACCTGCAGCTGCTTCCATCTCTCAGGACATTAATATGCAGAACCAAATATTACTTTTGTATCTAGCCGTAGTTGCAATGCTCCCAGACAAGCCTGCAGTAGGAATGACATGTAATATTAAACGGTTTTGCCAGATACATATTGTAACATAACTGATGTAACATGGATGGAGCATGAAATGATGTAGTGACTAGTGTAAAGGAAATATGGATTGTGCACAGGGTAGAGCAGGCAACACAGAGATTTTACTGAGGGTTTAAGCAGAGTAATAAATCATCTGTTCCAGAAGTCAGTCAGGCAGACGAAGAAGTCAGGTAACAAGGACAGGTCAAAAATCCAAGAGGGGATACAAAAAGAGGATGCAAAGCAGGCAGGAGCACAACGATCTGGCAAACCACAAAGGCACACTGACTGCTACAAATACTGTGGGATAATAAGCTGATCAGCAACAGGTGAGTGGCAGACTGATTGGAAGACAGACAGTACAGGGGGAGTAGCAGTGGCTGTGGATGGTGTACTGATGGGAAAAGCTGGCAGGTGCTGACTGGAGCATGAGCAGAGAGGTGTGTGCTGGAGGGTGGGGAGTATCAGCAGGAAGCTCCAGCAGTGTCTATGACAATAAATCATTAAATTATGTAACAGTGACGTTTGTCTAAAGTCCAGTTTGAAGACATATATGAAAGTGACAAGTGTTACATGAGGTACATTTTGAGCGCTTCATTGTTTCAAGAAAGTTAATTCCATAATAAAACTTCCTCTAAGTGTAAAATTAAATGAGTAACTTCACATTTTACAGTCACAGGCTATAAAAAGCCTTTTCTCAAAAGATACAGGGGTGTTTGGATTGGGGTTATGGCCAACTGGCAGCAATTCAAAATGGAACGAAGCCAACTGACGGCGGAGAATCCAGAACAATAGTCGAACAACACGGTGTTCTTTTTTTTAAAGATGCAACTATCTAATATATCAAACATCTAGTACAGCTGAATTAGTAATATCACTGCATCTAGATTGTCTGTGAACAAATTCAGTAATGTAAATCGATATAGTAGTATCACAGTGATAACCAAAGTTTTAGTTGTGCAAAGTGGACTGTGTTTGTCTCCATAGCAACGGTCAATGAGACTCATGAGTAATGAAGCTGCTTCCACGATGAAAAACTCAATCTTTTTTCTACAATCAAGGAGGAAATAATTCAAATTGATGGCCTTAATGGTAGCCTGGTGTGTTGTTGAGCTGTCAGGGACACAGAAATGTTAATGAGAAAGAGTGAGAAAAATCAGACTGTCTTCATGTCTGTTGAAACGGTTGATAAGGCTCATGGGTCATGAAGCTGCTTCCACTTTTAAAAATTGACAAAATACATAATTTTTCAGGATCAAAGGAGAAATAAATTGAAATGAATGGTCATGGCATTAACCAGTCGTATTGTTGACTTATCAAATACGTGTTTTTGTGTTTTTATTTAGAGAAAAACGGACAGTGAGCAGCAGCGGACCCTGACTGATGTGAACTTTTAAAATGAACAGATAAAAACAAGGACCTTGATATTTAATAACACCTTTAGAAGAAAGCCTGCAGAGTAAACTGTGGTGGGCAGAGAGACATGGACATGTACTGGTGGATGGTTTAATCAAAGATGCGTATCAAAGATGGATTATGGGAAATGTAATATCCGGCCAGACTAACATGAGTTACTAAATGTAAGGATAACACAACTTTTTCCTGCTTTGGTTTTGACTGTTCTTTTTTGTAGTCCCCCAACTTTACAGGCGTGCAATACTAATGTTGAGTTTAGTGGCCCTTTTGATTGCAACTCATACGAGCTGTTCCTGTGGTCATTAGGATGTGCTGGCTAACGATGTGACACATTGATGCACATGTTGCATATTTCTTTCCTCTCCTCTCATATAATATATACATTTGACTTGTGAATATCACCACTGCTCATTGCCCGACCATCCAATACTTTTGGACATGGTGACACTTTCAGTTTCAGAGTTAGCTCTTTAATTCAGTTCGCTGTCGACACCGTATACTACAACCTGTGAGAGAACGTTAGCACAATCTGTGAACACAATGGAGCAGGTGGAGCTGCTGCACCCTCACAAATGGGGAGCAAACATTTGTTTTTTGCACCTCCACTTTTTAATCGGACAATTTGCTATTGTAAACATTTTAGTTTGGATCAAATGTAGTTCTATCTGGCCATGTCATATGTAGTATGTGATTTACACTACTCACTAAAAGTTAGGGATATTCGACTTTCAGGTGAAATATATGGAAAATGTAAAAAGTGAATGCTACAGTGATATTATATCATGAAAGTAGGACATTTAAGTAGAAGCATGCACTGGTGATTTCTTCATCTTAAACAATTTATTTGAAGAAAATCTACCAACAGTGGTAGGTAAACCACAACAAAACATTTTCAGTGTCTCAATAAATTGGGATGTGGCCAAAGGACGTCCACTCCTCTCCTTTCTGTGACTCTTCCAGTCTCTGTATCACTGTTCCAACCTCCTGATGACACTCTGTGACCCTCTAAGCTCAGTGAACACCTCCGTCTGAGGACTTCCTGTTTGAAGCCTCCAGTGTTGAGGTGCTGCTGATCAACTGTTAGGTGTCGTCTTGGTCTCATGATGTCAGAATGTGAACAGCAGGATGAGGAGGACTGTTTAAATACCAATTCTACCTGAAGCAGGAAATGTATTGGTGGATTCATGGATCAAACCTGTTGTGAATGTTGCTGTTAAGCTTCTTGTTAGAGAACAGCAGCTGGTGCAGAAAGTACTGAGACACTGAACAGTTGGACATGTGCATTCAAAGGTTTAGAGAAGGTCACATTAAGTTCACCTGGAAAGGTTAGAATGCATTTTAGGTTCATCCTGAGATTTCACCTGAAAGCTGAATATCCCTGACTTAGTGTATAAATTACATTTCCTATCCTTACCGAAGCTGTTTTTTCATATAAACTATCCGAAGTGGGGCTTTCACACATGTAGCCCACAACCACACAACCACACAGCCCATGCACACACACCAGCAGACTGTCCGTCAGACTGTTATCACCTTGTGAAATTGCTTTAGCCGAGGGAGACAGGAGGCAGGACGTGATGCTAAAGTACGCTGCCATCGTAATTCAGCGTTTTTAAATGTTTCCTAGAAACAAAACAGCTTGTATTTTAGGAGAAATCACAGGAAGTCCTCTCTTCCATTAGCACTAGCTTCACAGCGGAGCGTTCAGGTCCAGTCTGAACCAACAGCTACACCACTGTGGTCCAAACAAAACACCAGGGAACTATGTAAGATACAGTAACTAACCATGCTACTGCACCCTGAATATCTGTGTGGTTGGTTTTAAATCACTTGAGCATCAAGAAATTTAACTTCAGGGCTTTCTGGTAGAAAGACTTCAGTAAATCAGGTAATGTAGTTTAAAAGATCCTTGGTATAGGTGGGTTAATGGGTCAGAAGCAGAACTTGAGGATCAAGTTGATGTTAAGAGGAGATGTTGATCATTTAATTTTACACAAACATTGTGTGTATGAGGTGTCAGGACTACTGAACTTGCATTCATACAAGCAAAAACACTAAGTGGAGGTGGTAAGTGCAGTTTAACAGCTACTATGATGCTATATAAATATACTTACTGAAAACAAACCTTGACATTGATGCAGGGTCTAGTCCTATGAGGTGTGTGTGTGTATGAAAATGAAAGCTAGTGAATGCACGTCTTTATTGATGTGCAGTGTGTATGTGTGTGTGTATACAGTAAAAGAATGCACTGCTTGGCTGCACACCTTCCTGTGCATGTGTGTTTGGCCTGCTCTGTGTTTCTTCTCTCTGCGCTGCCCGGTGACTTCACCTCTGCAGTGTGTGCTGCCAGCAGCTGAAACACAACCCAGCGTGTACAGAGAAGAGAAATGAATCCCTTATTTTCTGTTCCATCTGTGTGCTGTGAATCCTCCTCTCCCCCACCGTGCCACATTTAGATGAATCTGATGCCCACTTGGCAGAAATGTGCTGCCAGAAAAAGGACCTGGGTCATTTAAAGCCAGCAGCAGAACATTCCCTGCTCCTGATTCACAACTGGAAGTTTTTATAACGAGACATGAGGTGTGTTTGTGTGTGTGTGTGTGTGTGTGTGTGTTTGACTGCAGTGCATAAGTGCTGAAAGATGGAGAGGCGTGGTGCTGCCATAAATTCCTCAGAGATGAATCAAGAAAGAAAGAACTGTATCTGTCATTACAACCATCATGTGATACTGAAAGCTGAGGACGATGGGGTGAGAACAATAAATGCAGCCTGAGAGACCACACCCTTTCCTGAAGAATGGCGAGAGCAGTGGTACAAGTGAGCCGGCTGCTTCAGTAAGAACAGGCCTGACTATCGGACCATCAGGAGTTGAGAATTGGAAGCATCTGCTGGTGTGGAAGTGTTTTACCCCACTGTCAGTTTCGGTTACTGATATCCTCAGTGTTCCTCAACACAGAATCTCACAAGTTTTACTTAGAACGTAGTTATAAGGAAAAATGTAATTTTGCTCGAGCAAATGAAAAAAAAAAGTGTTAAATTATTCAATTCCCAAAAGCAAGGTATTAGAAAAATGCGTCAGGGCAGCGGTTTTGATATGGAACAATTCCCAGCCCTAATTATGATCTTGTTTGAGGAATGGTATAAGACAGAAGCAGACAGACTCAGGCACACACTGTGCCCTTCTATTTAACTTGTAAGGACAAAAGGGCAGAATGAACTCAGGTTGAGTCTCGCCTGTGCATGCTACCTGTACATCTGCCTCTTCATATTGTTTCGGATCTCCTGTTTTCTCTTTACTCTCTCTGTACTTTTTTTCCTCTAGCAGTCTGCTGTTGCGAAACAAGGCGCTCAGTGTGACAAAGAGCAGCTGAAACACAAACACGCCGGCAGGCAGCAGTCCCTTTCAACTCGACCGACCTCTGCTCAGAGGAAACTCGCCCACTTCTGACATTCCCTCTCACTGCAACACAAGCCCAACCTCCTCTCTGAGCATTTACCCTCTACACAACACTTCCAACTGTACGGACAGTTAGGGAACTCTAACTTTAAGGTGAATAGAAACAAAAAGCATGTGTATAGAGGCTGCAGATTAGCCCTTATTTGACCAAATTCTATGAATGTACACCAGTGAATAGCAATTAATGAAAAAGTCGGTCAAACACACAATGTTTCTGGACGTCTGGAAACCTGACTTCAAAAACATCTTTTACCCCTTTTGCCTCTTTACTTTGGTAGAAGTTGGTTGGTAAGGACTTCTGGTGACAGATGACAAACTGACATGCAGATTGTGCATCTTGTTCTACTGATGGATGACTGTTCCTGTGAAAACAGACAACATCTAATCTAATGATTTATTATAATCTGCTTCTATTCTTTTTAGCAAAGTTTTGGCCAATAATTGTTTCAGCTACAATACAGATGAACTGCCCAAATTAACTGCTGAGATCTGGGAACAGTAATGACCGTTGGTGAGAAACACAAGCAGACATATGTCCGTACACGTTGTCACCAGTCAAAATCATTGACTTTATTTGGACGTAAATCTAAATAAAGTTGATAATTACCTTCATAGTCTCCTCTAATTAAGTATGACTAAACTGCAGGCTCCTTTATAACCATAAAATCTGACTATCTGACTGCTTGCATGTCTTGACTAAACTAATCTCAGCAATCGTGGGAGTTGTGCACCACCCTGTTGCAGATCTGAAAAAAAAAAACCAGCCAGTAAAACACAGTTTGCCGCATGAGACAGTGAGTATGAGAAGGTCAGTGAAGTATATTTATGAGTGCAGGAATTGTGAGATTGATGAGTAATTTCTTGACTCTGTCAATGAGCATGTAGTAAACCCCACCCAGCTGCTACGTCTAGCAGGTTAAATCAGACGTTGCAGGTTATCTCACCCACTCCTGCGATGTAGTGTTTGCACAAGAGATCACAATCCACTGCTTTCGCAACACTGTGAGGAAACAGTCAGTGATTAAACGGGATTCTTTTGAAGGGTGACTCAATGTCTGGCCTGGCAGGTGATTATATGAGTGCTTTTGGCTCCGTCCCTCAGAGACCACATCCGTATGACACAAGCACATCACCACCATGCCATTTTGATTTCCTAATTTGACTACAGCAGTTATTGCTGAGTTAATTTGTGGATCAGACCAACAATGTCCAACAATGTGAGCTGGAGCGCAGGTGGCTAGTACAACGACAACCAGAGGTGGTATCCTGCAGGGCTTCCATATTGCTCAGGATTTTACATATTCCTATTGTCAGTATATATATATAGTTGCTGCTTTTATTAGGGTTGTTGTTTGCCTCTCTCTCTCTGTCCAACCCCCACCCAACAGGGACCCCGACAGAAAGCCGTCCATCTCTGAGCCTGGTACTATTAGAGGACTGTCGTCTAATGCCTGATGCTGCTCATGTGGGGATTCTTGAATCCTTCATGTTGAATTCCTGAATTGTTGGGTCTCTCTCTAATTAAAGAGTTTGGTCTAGACCTGCTCTTTATGGAAAGCGTGTTGAGATAACGCTGTTATGAACTGGCGCTCTATAAATAAAGATTGATTGATGATGATGTTTGAAAATGAGAGGCAACCTCTTGAGTTTTGAGGGTGTCAAGTGAAAAGATTCTCCAGAACAACATCAATATTCTGTGCTTATCTTCTGTTCTCTCCCTTAACAAACCTTGATCTGGCTGAAACTGTAACCTTTGTAGGTTATATAGTACTTTGTAAAGTTATTATCTAAGTTAAATATGATGAACATTTGTGAACTTGTTTTTAAAAGACATTAGAGACTTGAAAGTAATTCACTAATAATAGTAATTCTGTAATTCGCCACCTAAATTATTTCCATTTCATTATGTTTTTTGGGTTGACTCCTCCAACACACACACACACTCTTCCTGTTGTAACGACCAAGCTACCACCATGAATAGCAACTAATGTTACTGTTGCGCAAAATCACGTCAGAGAAGATGACAGTTTGCTCTCCGGTGTAGGAGTGTGTTGGATTCTGTTAAAAAGACAGTGTTGGCTGGCACCCCAGTCTGCAGGATATACCGATCAGTACCACCAACCTGTTCACCAACCATCATCTCTGTCATTATGAATGATGAATGTTTCCCACTAGTTTGCTTGCCTTGAAATCAGAAATGTTACATTAAAGGGCCGATCAAACAGAATCGTGTCTCTAGAAATGCGGCAGCCTGTGGAGCGAGGCTACATGCTCAACAGGGCGTCAAATGCCATAGTTGTGTTACTGGATGAGGAGGGAAGCCCACAGCAAGGGACGATTTAGGCCTCATTACATCCTGACAGAAAAGGAAATAGAACGGTGAATACCACCATCTCTTGTGTTTAGACATCTGATATCAACCCTTTGTCAGTATTTATCTTTGTTCCACTGTTCTTACCGCATCATTCAGCATCAAAATAGGTAGGAGGTGATAAAGCAGTAAAGCTTTGGATTGGTTGTCTGGGCCAAGTATGACTTTGTGAAGCTGTGTGACTCCAAGCCTTGTGTTGGAAAGTAGATAATATTCCAATTTTTAAACACGTCTAAAAACTGCAAGAAAAAATGTAACGTCCTGCAAAACAGAGGAACACAAGAGAAGACCACAAGCCAGGTGCACCGTACCAGAAGAACACAATGATTTTGTTGGCAACGTGTTTCTTTCTCTGTCTGATCAGCCCTGAAGGTCTTAGCTGTGTTGTTTACAACTTGTGCTTTTAAAGTTTTCATGGCATTGGACAGGATTTTCTCTCTTCTGGATATTTGTCAGGCAGCATCAAAGAAACGAGAGACAGACAAGTTTGAGATGAATTTGACTAATAGCATTAATATTATTTCAGTAAATATCACAATAATATCATTATTGTGAATTCTTTTGGCCTTGAAAGTCTGGCCAGTTTTTGCCAGTAAATCTTTTTAATACACCAGTTAACCCCTTGTTGCCTGTTGTCGCCTCAAACCTCTTCCGGTCTTGATGCAGCTGAGGTGGCCTCTGTATCCCACTAATGCCGGTTGATGCATCTTCTATGTATATATTATATATACATAGATGCATACATACATAAATAAATGTATATATATTCTATCCGTATGTACATATATATTTTATTATACTATTATTATATTGCACTATATTCAAATTAACAATCTCCACTTAATTTAGCATCTGCTTGAATGCAAAAACACAAATAATTAATTTTTTTATATAATTGTAAATAAATTCAGGCAGTAAGGGGTTAAGAGGTTTAGTATTTACTGTATATACCATATACCGTGTGTATATGCTATGGATTTACAGCACTATACTATGCGTGATGTACAAATGCGCTGCGTATCCATGAATATGTGGAACATGATCAATGTCTCTCTCTGCCAAACAATTTCACGTGAGTGTGCTGGTACAACCGGAATAAAAGTCTTGAATCCTGAATCTCTCTCTTGAGTTTCTGTTTCTCACACACACACACACACACACACACACACACACACACTGGCAAATACCAACACGTTTGCAGGGGCAGCCATGCACAACAGCACAGGGCTGTTTAGACAGCAGGCCCAGGTGTATCCCAGACAGTGCAGCTGGATGGGCTCCATCCCACCCCTCAGCACACACACCAGCACACACACAGACACACACACATACAAACACACACACCAGCTTGTAACAGTCTATCAGGCTGTAAGGAATCCATGAAAGTTCAACTTTGCAATTCATTTTACGTTCCAAGTGAGCACAGTTCAAATCATATGTATTTGTTTTTGTTATTAATTCATTATCTGTGACATCACGTATGAAACAAACATTGGCTGAAAGTTATCTGATGTTGTTTTAAACTAGGTAGTTTGATGCATAAAGTAGTTTGAACATAAAAGTCTTCATTTCAAATCCTACCAAATAAAAAATGTCTTTTTAACCCTTTTAGATCCAATGCCAAAAAAACACAGGTCTTGGTATTTTTATATCAAAATCCAACTCGTGTTTTCTTCATAAAAAACAAAATATGACGTGTGCTTACCAACTTTCTGCCTAGAATATAATTTCCGTTTCCACAGAGTACAGTGGTTATTCACTGGGAGGAAGGTGGGATCTGTGATGGCTGTTATGATGAACAGTTATGTTACTCGTGTACTTTTGCTTAAGTACAAAGACTTTCTTATCAACAAAGAAGTCCCTGTGAATGATACATTAAATAATTACATAATTATTACAGATGCATCAGTAATAACAAATTGCAGTTTTGTCTCAGAGCTGGTGAACCTTTGACTTTTTGCTTTTTAAAAAAATTGTAATATCTTAATCTGAAAAGTAATCAGTAGCTGTAGTGAAGTAAGAAGTACAAATAGTAAGTAAAAAGTCAAAATGTCTGTTTTGGAGTACAAGTATAAAGTAATAAAAAATGGGAATACTCCAGGGACGTGCGGTCAGGGTCATCATCCTCACCTGCCATCATGAGATGTATACTAATGATTAAATAAATATTTGTCCACTGATCTGTGCTATAAATGCAATTTCTGTATGATTCGAATAATTTCAATCATTTTTATATTCAAAATCGCTGTATTTTGTGTATTTCCTGTTCAATTCCAGCGTAGGCAGCGCGGTGACGCAGCACCGAGCTGTGCCTCACGTCAGATTGCGCAATCCCTTGCAAACTGGGTTGAGCGCGTGCCTTTTGCTTACTCAGTGTATGCTACCAATGTAATGCTTTATTAAAATGTTTTTATACACTGTAGACATTTTTATTATATGTCCTCACTTTCCATATAATAGGTAATGTATTTCACGTATGTCTATCACTTATTTAGTGTTAGGATCTGACATAGAGCCGCACTGAAAAGACATGAGGTGAGGCAGGCAGGAGCTCTGCCGCAATGAAGAGGGCGTACGTGAGCTCACGTTTCTTCTTGTTCGGTGGTTGTTCTTCTTCTACGTAGTCAAGTAAAGTTCAATAGGAGGTAAGACCAGTGTGCGAATCCTGTTTGTGTGTGAGTGAGAGAGAGAGAGAGAGCATCCTCCATGGTGCTGTGCCGCTTGTTATAGTTATATTCTGTAGCATCCACCTTGGTGTTTTTATGGAGGCATACTGAACCGCTATACATTTTACATTCGTCCTTGGCCCAATATGTACCTGCTATGTGTATGGAAAGAATGCTGATATGAGATATGAAACACAATCGGTAGTTGGCAAATATATTGGGTGCATTTATTTGTAAATCTGACTGTGAAAGAGTAAGTGCCTCACCAGCCACAAACCTCACCGCGCGTCACTGGAATACTCTTTAAAATCAAAGTTTGACTTTTTGCTTCTGGCCCCTGCACTCTGAGATCAAGGAGCTTTAAGAGATACTTCTGATTATTATAACAAACTGAAGCAAATTTGAAATGCTTTTCAAAATGTTGGTGGCATTTAGTTACCTTGCTGAAACCTACAGACGTTTGTAGAGAGATCAGGAAACAGTTTACTAGCTGAGTGGTTCTGTGGTTCTGTTTCAGTAAGAAATACCAGTGCTCCTCACCTCTCCTCAACTACATCCATCTACATCCACAGAATCTCAGTGATCATCTTCCTCCAACAACCCTGAGACCATATAAAAGCCAGACCTGTGAGCTAATTGGCTTTAACCGTGGACACCCTGGACTTATGAAGAGTCTGAGAGATACTTTAGGGACTAATCCATTTCAAAATGCAGCTCTCATGCTTGCTGTCTAAAGAGATCAAGGCCTATGTGTGAGCTAAAGCTAAGGGCTAAGCCGGTCTCTGCAGTCTTCATGGAGGGCGGGCTGCAGAGAGGAGGTGAGGAGGAAAGAGGTGAAACACTAAGCATGCAAGTACAGCCGGGGCCCCCGAGGGCCGAGGAGGCATATTTAACTAGAGCTGCACTTGAAAAAGTTTGAGCACTGCGCTTCATATTCACAGCCACTCTTTTTTCCTCTTCTTCTTCTTCTCCTCCTTCCTCTCCTCCTACTCTCCCATCTCCCCATCCCTGACTTCAAAGTGCTATTTATGCAAAAACTGGTGGAGTTTTCCTGTCCTTGCTCTCTCTCCTCCCTGGAGGCACATGCTCTTTTTTGGAACACATCTACAATTTCTTTTTGTCAGAAAAAAGAAAAGGAAATATATATATATAAAAAAAAAAACATGGACTTCTTCTCTTTGTCCCATCTGTGCCCTGTGTGTCTGTCCTACACAACAAGTGTGTACCACAGGAGTACAGCGTACACTTGTTGTTTTCTACATTTTCTATCTGTCTTTTGCTCCCCCAGGTTTCTTTCTTGGTTTTCCCCCTAAACCCTTCTTCATTCTTGGTAAACCCACCAAAAATATGTTATCTGCCTTTGCTCTTGAAGAACACTGTTTAAAATCCAAGTAGAATTTGCACATATAAGACTTATCTTGGAATAGTAACAGCATTGATTCTAAAATGCACACTGGAGAATAAGATGTGACACAGTATAAAAATATTTTTCCACCTCAGCAGCTGGGCCTAAGGATGCTAATGCAGGTGTGCATGGCTGTAAGTGGAAGTGCACCAAGTGACAGCACAAAGCTGGCAGCAGCTCTGTGGCTTGGCAACAGTCAGTCACTGAGCTTTAGAGGTGTTTGTAGCTGTACTTTTGAACTTGGACAGAGCCAGGCTAGCTGTTTCCCCCTGCCTTCAGTCTTTATGCTAAGCTAAGCTAACCACCTCCTTCTTTCAGCTCTGTGCTGAACACAGAAACGCACGATTGGGATCAATCTGCTCATCTCACTATTGGAAAGAAAGCATGTTTTCCAAAATACGGAACTATACATTTAAATCAGCCCGTCCTCATAATGAAAATGACAATAGCAGTGTTTCTGGGGTTAAAATGACCAGAGTTCACGTAGGTGGCCTTTAGTGGCCGTGGACAGGAGCAGAGGAGGAGGTCAGGTGACATCATATAAAGAGCGACAAAGTCCATGTGAGGACTTTCATTCAGGAGGCGGCTGTCTGTGCTCTGAGTGAAAGGAAAAGCCAGTGTTGACTTCACCACCACAACTAACGGACTTATTTTGACCCGAACTAGGAGCTTTTCCCTAAAACTTGAGTTATTAGCTCGGCTGTGGCTCTTCTCCATCTGTCCTACAGAGGGCACAGAAAATGTTGATATATTTTGTTTGGGGAGTCATCGGAAATCGACCTCTTCCGTCGTGTTGATTTTTTGATGCATTAATAGAAATTTAGAGGAAAATTGTACCAGCCAGACTCATTTGATTAATATGAGTGGGTGGAAAAACACACTACAGTGAGAGCTTCGCTCCAAAGACAAATGACGAAATGAAATCAAGCATAAATTTGCCATCTTCTGAAAATATAATTAATTTCTCTGTCTGCTGGTGGTTTGCATTATGGTGATCAAAGAGTGGAGGTCACGCAGCTTACCATCCTTTTTATTCAGCACTGCATCATTGGCTTCTCGTCTCTCTTTTAATCTGTCTCTCCCCCTCCTCCTGCTCTCTTTCTGTCTGTGCAGCTGCAATCCTCACAGCTCTAATCCCCTCTTCTCTCCCCTGTGTGCTGGAACGCCATCCAACTATTTAACCACAGCCCTGAAACAAACCAACATCTGTTTGGAGGCCGGCCCAGACCCGGCCGCTGCCTTCCTGCTGCGAACACACCAGCCGTCGCCATCTTAACCCCTCGTTGCCCAGATCAGACGCAGGCTCGCCACGCCAACGATGCACTCAGCCGCCCAGAGGAGTGCACGTTGACTTGCAGACAGTGGCTGGGCCTGCGTCCAACTATTTTTTATGATTCGGTGTCTGCGGTTTACAAGTGGTAATTTGGGAGATCCGTGTTTTTCTTGATTTTGTCTCCGTCTTTGGTGCTAAATGCTCGTTGCTGTTCTGTTTCTGTATGTGTCAGTCAAACTGTGCTGGCAGAACCGTGACATTCACCAGTCAGCCATGGGGGCCTTTACTGCTCATGCTAACCATACATAGCATCTCATTTTTATGTCCAACTAATCAGAGACATTTCTCATATTATTTCTGGTTTGTGTCTTTCCCCCTCATGTTTAAGGCCTCAAAGTGGTTTTAAGGAGAACTGAATCGACCAGGAACTAATGTGATCACTGATAATCATAATTTTTGAAATAAAAAAAGTTTCTGCCACAGGCCTTTTATCATAATTTCCCCAGTTTAACATCAGCATTTATTCCAATTTGTTTTTGATGCAAAAAGTCTTGGCATTTCAACATAATGTCCTTTCCCATAGCACTAATTCCATCAGTGCAACAACAGAGTCATGCCACACTGATTGATCTTTTAACAGAAACACTGTCAGTCACCCATTAGTTGCTGTTCTTTCCAGTCCGACACTCCTCCGTCTATCAGTATTAAGCCTTCCAGCACCTTTCTTGGCAGGCTTTTAATGTGAAGCTTATACAGGAAGTGATGAGTTTTAGTAACAGCAGCTTATCAGTGATCAAAAACAGCTAAGTTAACAGAATGATGAATAAGAACAGTATCTATGTTACAAATAGTACACCAGAGCAGCTGATGCTATCAGATGAATAATTATTGTAGAATTTTCAGTGCTCGCCCTCTATTAATAAGAATCAGTTCTTAAATAATAATCAATAAATTCTCCTGCACACTTCTTGTACCCTGACACAATCAACCAATTCACCTCCCAGCTGTGAGGACAGATTTGGTTTTACAGCACACATTTTGAAGCACTGGATGATACACTCCTCACTAAAAGTTAGGGATATTCAGCTTTCAGGTGAAATTTCAGGATGAACCTAAAATGCATTCTAACCTTTCCAGGTGAACTTAATGTGACCTTCTCTAAACCTTTGAATGCACATGTCCAACTGTTCAGTGTCTCAGTACTTTCTGCACCAGCTGCTGTTCTCTAACAAGAAGCTTAACAGCAACATTCACAACAGGTTTGATCCATGAATCCACCAATACATTTCCTGCTTCAGTTAGAATTGGTATTTAAACAGTCCTCCTCATCCTGCTGTTCACATTCTGACATCATGAGACCAAGACGACACCTAACAGTTGATCAGCAGCACCTCAACACTGGAGGCTTCAAACAGGAAGTCCTCAGACGGAGGTGTTCACTGAGCTTAGAGGGTCACAGAGTGTCATCAGGAGGTTGGAACAGTGATACAGAGACTGGAAGAGTCACAGAAAGGAGAGGAGTGGACGTCCTTTGGCCACATCCCAATTTATTGAGACACTGAACATGTTTTGTTGTGGTTTACCTACCACTGTTGGTAGATTTTCTTTCAATAAACTGTTTAAGATGAAGAAATCACCAGTGCATGCTTCTACTTAAATGTCCTACTTTCATGATATAATATCACTGTAGCATTCACTTTTTACATTTTTCATATATTTCACCTGAAAGTCAAATATCCCTAACTTTTAGTGAGTAGTGTATAATGGCCGACTGAAACCACGATGACCCTTGATGTTAAAAAAGAAGATGTGACATGTGACATGTTCTGCTGATTTCCCGACTGCAGCTGAAGAGGGAGATCACGTTCTCCAGTGTTTCAGGATAAATCTCAAAGGTCTACCGAACATTCCACATTCATATGGAAACAGTTGCCCGCTGCATATATATGTGTGTGTGTTTGTGTATACAGGGAAACATGAGTGGAGGAATACAACTGGGCAGATTTCTTTCTCTATTTTTCAGTAAAAATTAAGTCTTCTACAATTGTTTTTTTAGAGATATAAAGGGAAACACACTTAAGAACTAATAATACACACAAAATGACAGTGTATACACTAGAAATGGCCTAAATTAAAGCTGGACATTCATTTCCCTTGGTCCAACAGACTATTTTTTTCCAATAGCGGTGTCTCCTGGGATATATCCTAGTCTCCGTTTGGGAGTGGTTTTGACCTGATCTCGATGAAAAGTGTTTTAAGATAATGTTTGTTATGAACTGGCGCTATATAAATGTAATAAATTTCAGGAGGAAAAAAAACAAGAAAACTCAAAAGCAGCTTACGCACCATTAAAAAAAAATACGTCAGCCGTAACGACATCTGCCCTGTAACACTCATTATACCGCCATGAAGCGCTTTTAGCGGTTTGTCAGAAACAACCTGTTTTTGTGTTTATCTACTCCATTTCCATCAGCAGGCTAAATATGAGGAACAGCTCTGTGTATAAGACAGTACAGTTCTACTCCACCACAAACTACCTCCCTCAAAATGAACACGCAGTTTACTGTCTCTTACAGGTTCAATGCAGACTGAACGTTAGAACCTTCCTGAAGGAGGATTTACTGCTGGGCTGCTGGATTAGACTCACTTAGTTTTAGCCTGGTGGACCTCAGAGTGTATCCTGTATATATATACCCTCTAAATACTGTATATAACCATTTATATATAGTTACATTACTACGTTACTGCACTTGTTTATTGATGTTACCTTTACTGTGCACCTGTCTACCACAATATTTCTTTTATTTATTTATTCCACTGTACCTTTGCACTATTTTATTTCTAATACCTACATAATAAAGTTTTTAATTTTTTACGTATGTAGACTTTAACTGCCAATGACTGCCCTGTAACTGCTGTGCACAGGAATATAAAGACGGTGAACTTAAACATAATGCTCTTGTATTTTTAGGCCTATTTAAGAAAACATTTTCTGTTCCCACCATCTGACGTTCACATTTACAGCAAATATGAGTATGATGAAGATGATGGAACGTGTGGTGGGGTTGTGTGTGTGTGTGAGGAGGTGGTCTGCAAATATTTTGTCAGGGCAAATAAAGACTGAGACAGCAGGAAGAGACATCTTACATTTGTTTGTTAAAGCAGCCAGTTCAAAGGCTTTGCAGGTGACGCCCTGAGGCTACAGCACGGCACATAGCTGCTGTTCACACACACACACACACACACACACACACACACACACACACACACACACACACAGTGGTCTGACCAGTTTGTGAATGAACTTCAAGTTCACAGGTAAACAGAGGGGGTGTTGTTAAGAGCTATGAGCCCTCTTCCTGACAGAGTGGCTTCAAACCAGGGTCAGCCGAAGGGCGAGGGAGGGGTCCCAGCACCTGTCACTGCAGCGCCCGCAGCGCAGGTACTGAGATACTGAAGGTGCTGAATATTCCAGTGACCGTGTCAGCGACAGACTGAGGAAGTTCTTCCACACCTATTCAGGACATTTTCTACCTGTGGTGGTGCTGGCTCACTGCATTCAAACTGACATTTATGGAGCCAGCCCCAGTCCAACATTCTGGGAAATACATTTATTTACTGTCCTACTCAGTGACCATGTTGTCAGTGCTGACCTTTGAGAGCATAGGAAGAACCAGATAGTTCAAAACGGAGGATGTTACATATCATATTAGCCATGTCTTCCCATTCAGTGTGATTTAAAACTGTTGTGGTGAATGAGAAGCTACAAACAGCAGTAGCCACTGCACAGCCAAGGCAGTCACTATGTCACCCAAACATTTCAGCAACACTTACTGTATTTCCCATGAATACACAATGAGTCTCACTGTAGTGAAGCTGGATGGTTGGGCGTAAAACAAAACCACAAAATTAACCAACAAAATGCACCTTTTCTTATTACCTTTAGATGCATTAGCCAACATGTGGGAACTCAGCAAGAACAGTTCCTTTCAAATCCATTAGAAACCGCCAGTGGTGGGAGAAGTGCTCAGATATTTTGCTTAAAGGTTCTCTATACAATATCTCAGCATCTCAGACCAAACCAAGGACAGAGAAGCTCGGATTACATCAAGCACAGTGAGTGTGGTTCCATTGTGTGACCAGGTCAACATCACTCCACTGTATCTTTACATAGACAATAACCATTTAATGCTGTATTAATGTTCTGAATGTCGAATTGAGATCCTTTGAGTAAAAGTAGTAATACGACAGTGTAGAAAAATACAAAGGCATTTAAAAATGCACTTAAACAAAAACTAAAAATAACACTGTTCATTATACAAACTAGCATGTTATAGTTTTGTATTTGTTGAAAAATGTTGAACTATTCCTTTAAGGGATGAAGTCAGGGAACAAAGGTATTCCACAGATGTCAGAAGATTGTAACATGCCGCGCCCTGATGTGCACTGATGCGATTGTCAGGTTGCTGTACAGTAAGTCACTACATACCTGTGCACTAATACACCTGGGGCCATTTAGGAGGGCAATAAAAAGAGATTTTTGTCACTGAGGTGAAAACATGTTTGATGGGTTCAGGACATGTTTAGCCAAACTGAACATCAAGTCTGGAAGCAGGTTGTTACATGTGGCAAGTTTATGTCTGTCAGCTGAAAATAAGACACAGACTGAGGTCAGTTCTTCTCACAGGTGTAACTACAGAACTAGTTAGCACCTTGAACATTAAAGCCATTGCTCTAAAGTAACTCTCATGCCATATATTAAATATTTAGTACAAGACTAAATATTCAAAGCTGAGATCAAAGTTTCATTTTCTGCGGTGGAAGCTATATGATAACGCTTCCCTCAGCAGAAGTTGTAGCAACTCAGTAGTGAATTAATGTCTAAATCCAGGCCAGATCAAATCACTTTAGAACATCTTTGAGAATAGAAATAAATGCTGATCTTATCCTCAACATTTTCAGAACTGAAACACTGCTGTGTGTGTGTGTGTGTGTGTGTGTGTGTGTGTGTGTGTGTCCAAATTCAACCAAGTACACAAACACAGGTTGTAACAGAGGAGTTAAGGTGTGAGAATGTGCTTTTATAACAGCAACAATTGGGACTAAAATGTTTCATATACAGTGTCTGAACAGCTACACATTCAGCAGTGCTTTTGGCCTTGTGTGTGTGTGTGTGTGTGTGTGTGTGTGGGAGAGAGAGAGAGAGAGAGCGCACAAGCAGTGAGGAATGTTAACAGAGTCCAGATTTGAGGAGGTGAGAGAGAGGGAGGCACGCCGCTTAATAGTGACTCACTGGAATTTGACACAGACCCACCATTTCCATTCACAGATCTGTCATCTCCACACTGCTCAGGGTGTCAGCTGCAGCGTCAGAGCTACTAGAGCCTGCTGCCCAACACCCACAGCACGGCGAAACAAACAAGAAGCAGTGCAGCACAGGCTCTGGGTCAGCACAGGTGTGGAAAAGGACAAAGAGATCATCTCTTTCTTTGATTTGCTTTATTAAGATCTTTCATGGTTTCTAAGGATGTTTTGCCTGAGGTGTTGGTTACATGTGTGCCAGGTGTCTAGAGAGATAAGACCGCTAGGAAAACATGCTAGAAAGCTTTATAAGAAAAATCATGCAGGGACAGATGTGGCCTTGTGGGAATTAAATGTTGCCTTGGCGGTAGAGAACATCCGTAAATCTTGGCCTTCATGTTGGAAGCTTTAACTAACCCTATCCCTGTTGACCCTAGCCCTAACTGAAAATCAGTTTCACACTAGTTCCAGGTATGAATTCGGTCACTGAAGAGTTAAGGGGCCACTGAACCCTGTGGCGTCGCATGACAAGTGAATATACTTCAGCTTCGGTTTCATGGCACTTTTGTAAGTGACCATTAATGATTTAGTACAAGAACAAATGGTCTCATCATCTGAGGATCTGATCAGGAACCAGCTTTATGGTGAAACACCTCTTTCTTTCAGTTGAATCAGTTCTCACTGCTCAATTCAAATACTTAGATACTTAGATTGGCTGTTGAAGATTCAGCTCTGATCCAGTGGAGGTTGAATGATCCTAACAGGAGCTCACATCGCACAGTGGAATATCATCAGTATCAGGAATGATATATAATATAATATAATGATCTTTTAACTATTTCTACTGTCGTCAAAACATTTCCAAAGTGTGATGTGGAGATTTGGGTGAGTATCATCCATTAACTAAGCTCAACTATATTTATTTGCCACGATGCGTCCCTCAGCCTCACCATAAGGCGAAGAAACCACGAGGCAATACTAACCCCCGCAGAGAGATCTTGTACAGTTTTAAATAATATATGATTCTCAGCAAGCACAGATTAAATGATTTGCAGGTTTAACGATGTCTACATGTCTTGGCCAGAGACTAGATTGGAGTTAACAGAATAAGAAAATGCTTTGGGCTTGAATTTAGTCAAATTAAAATGTTATTCTGCATGTGAATATCAATCAGTTTGAAGATTCACAGGGTGCAGCACATGCTCACTCTCCCATTCATTCCCACTTCTACCCATCAGCTGGTAGACTCGCTCTAACCCTCATGTCAAAGACAAAGTCTAAAACGTCCGTCTCTCTGTCCTGTCGGCTGTCATTTCAGGCAAAAGCACCTCCAACTACCTTCACAAGCAGTAAACACCATCTCAGTCAGCGACCACGGGTTCTTCCACTGCGTTCATCAGAGGCCTGCTCTTCTTCATCAAGTTCTCAGCTTTTCACCCCTCATCACCACCACTGTTGTCCACTGGAGGAATATCCTACCATGTAATCAATCTTTCCCTCTATATACACTACTCACTAAAAGTTAGGGATATTCAACTTTCAGGTGAAATATATGGAAAATGTAAAAAGTGAATGCTACAGTGATATTATATCATGAAAGTAGGACATTTAAGTAGAAGCATGCACTGGTGATTTCTTCATCTTAAACAATGTATTTAAAGAAAATCTAACAACAGTGGTAGGTATACCACAACTAAACATTTCAGTGTCTCAATAAATTGGGACGTGGCCAAAGGACGTCCACTCCTCTCCTTTCTGTGACTCTTCCAGTCTCTGTATCACTGTTCCAACCTCCTGATGACACTCTGTGACCCTCTAAGCTCAGTGAACACCTCCGTCTGAGGACTTCCTGTTTGAAGCCTCCAGTGTTGAGGTGCTGCTGATCAACTGTTAGGTGTCGTCTTGGTCTCATGATGTCAGAATGTGAACAGCAGGATGAGGAGGACTGTTTAAATACCAATTCTAACTGAAGCAGGAAATGTATTGGTGGATTCATGGATCAAACCTGCTGTGAATGTTGCTGTTAAGCTTCTTGTTAGAGAACAGCAGCTGGTGCAGAAAGTACTGAGACACTGAACAGTTGGACATGTGCATTCAAAGGTTTAGAGAAGGTCACATTAAGTTCACCTGGAAAGGTTAGAATGCATTTTAGGTTCATCCTGAAATTTCACCTGGAAGCCGAATATCCCTGACTTTTAGTGAGTAGTGTATGTGTATATTTTTATATATGTCATTTAGTCTAATCGCCAAAGATGTGTTCTTCTTGAATTGTTAATAAATCCTCTTCAGCCTCCAGTGAAATAAGTCTCTCCTGGTTGATATGGTGACACTACAGCAGAAAGACTCAAGCTTCCTGGATTTATACAGTGTTTTAAACGAAGGAACCAACATAAGTTTGCTTGGAGGATGAGCTTTATGATTCAGGAAGACAGAAAACTGAGGGTGTCCTCTTCGGCACAGAAAGGTCAGCATGGTGCCAGCAAACTAACACACTGACTCTAGCTCTGTACGCAAGAGCAGTGAACACGATGACACACTGACCACACTGCTGTCCTGCTGCTGGTGACTCACAACTGTTTGATGTTCGGCTCATGCCAAATTCAATTTAAGTTTCTGTGGGAGGTTTTGTGGTCCTTCTCTCCATCTGTGTCTCAGAGGGAAAATCCCCCCTTAGAGGAATTCATGCTAAGTTGATGGTAATGGAGAGCACTGTCATGAGCTGTGAGCACGCATATATCTCTCACAAAGCTCCAAACAAAAGAGAGCTCAGACCTTCTTCATGGCCTTCCATTAGAAACTCATTTAAATATTTGAAACACAGTTAATTACGGTCATCTTCCAATTCGGTGTCTACAGAATTTATTGATTCACCAACTTCTACACCCAAACAAAGTATTAAAACTATTATAATAAAAATAAAAAATAAATGTAATTCAGATATTTTCCAGTTTACATCTCTATTACTTCAGTTTAAGTATAGATACTCTGGTCAGATACAAGTGAAAGTTGTTCGGTCAAATGTTTTACTTAAGTTTAAGTACTGGAAATATTTATTATAGTATTCAAAAGTGCTTTTTCTTTTTTATAATCAATGGATTATTGAAAACAAATGACAGGAAGACAGCGTCAGCATCTTACGGTAGAACAATAGCCATGGCTGCCACTGGGCAACCACTCACTTCAGCAGTGAAATAACATGTAAACATTTAAACATTTAAAGTTGACAAAGATATTGCCAGCGCACTTTCTCTATTTAAAGACTGCTTTGCCTCAAGGTACAGTGTGACTTTATGCTGTTAGGCTCGGGCTGTGGGTGCTTTTAGGGGCAAATTATGATGACGCAAACAAATGAAGTCTGTGTCCACAAACATTCAGTGAGGTCTGTCCTGCTTTATTTGTTTAATTTGTCAGACAATGAGAAAACTAATGTGTTTTGTGGAACCAATGATGAAATAACTCTGTATTCCCAGTATGAAGGCGGCAGCAATTTAGAGGACAACCAAATATTTCCAGAGAAGTTTGGTAATTTTGGTAATTTGTTTTGGCTTGATTGACAGGTATTTCAGCTTATCACAGACAGACAGATATACTGGTTCACTCTTGCAAATTTGGATTTTCTGGGTGCAATAAATGGCAAAACAAAAAAGAAAAATGTACACTTACACAAATATTCATCCAGAAATTTTTGAGTGATGTCACCATATCTGTATTCATGTTTTACACTTAGCACTCAGGAGTAAAGTACATTGTATGATAACATTCAGAAGATTGATTGATTTTAAGGTATGTAACATGAAATATTGTCTGTAAGGGCTCCATTTCTAATTTGAACAGAGCTGTTTTCGTGTAGAGCTGGATTATCAAAGCAAGATTTCCCTGTTATGGCTCATGATTTCTCAGCTTGCTGTTGGTGAATGTTTCAGCCAACAGCCCCAGAAACTGTTCCCCATGCTAATGTCCCAGATGAGTAAAACTCAAATTGGAAACACATTTCTGGCAACATGGACTCACCAATGGAAGGAGGCAGAAAGAGGAAAGAGGGTGGTGCTGTAGGAAAGCCCATGAAGTGTCAGAAATGAAAATGCTCAGTAAATTGCATGCCAACATGCCATTTAGACTTTGATACTTTTGTGTACAAGTGAAACTTTTGGCCCAACGGTGAGGCTTGAAGAAAGGTCATGGCAGTACCCAAACATTTGGCCGCATCCCTAGCTAACATTAAATGACTTTTCCATCATGAAACCCTGAACAGAGAAGATTAATTTATACAGAACCAACAAAAGCACAATGGCTGTGCTTGTGAAGTAAATTCATGCTATGTTAGAGTTAAACTAAATTTGGCTTCTGCCAGACATTCCCCCGTTCACTCTCACCTCATGGAGACCTTGAACATGGCTGCTGGACAGACCTTCCCATCAGATCCAACTTACCACAAGGTAGTGATCACTTTGCTCCGCTCTTCACCCGAGTGTCCATGACATCCGTTGGCAGATCTGATGATTTGACTACAAAGTCATTCATTGACCTTTGGCCAAGTACACTTCTGAACCACCCTCTTCTTGAACATTGTGTCTCACAGGACGAGCAAATGAATTTCACGGTTATCGAATCCCGGCCCCTTCAGTTTCTTGAATGGGACTGCTGTGTTTTCTCAGTAGGGATACCAATGCAGAGGGCTCTTTTTTAAATAAATTCCTGCTGGGGGAAGCTTCTAGTGGCTGGAAGGCTGCAGTACCAACTATTAACTGTGAAAGGTAATCTCACCAATAATCTCAGTGACCCAAAAGGTTCTGGAATGTCATTGAAGACACAAGGAGAACCCGTGTTTACAGCCCCATTCATCAGATTTATATTTTACAGTTTGGGGAGCTTTTACTTGCAGATCCACATCTGGAGCTGGTTGTACCTTTACCATCTTCCCCTCTTCAACAACCTCCCCCCTCGACTACATTTGGAGCAATGAGCGTCAAGTTCCCTTGTTGTTAAACAGCAGCAAACAAGACATCACTTCAGCCTGAATATGGTAGAAGGTGGATTGGAGGGAGGGAGGACTGGTGATGGAGGAGAAACAGCGATTTGGAAGACGGAATCTGCTTTGTGTCCAAATGCCAAACTACTGAACAGGTCAAAGAGAGTATTCTAGAGAGATTTGTCTGACAGTAAACAGTGCCCACACTATTCCTCAAAATAGCGTATTATCTAAATCCTCAGTGAATGCCTTTACATGGAATTCATGAAGCTATTTTAAACAAGGTTAATCTACTGGTAGAAGGACTTAATAGGGATATTAATCTGTCAACAAAGGCCCACACATACACCCATAATTCTTGTGTTTGCAGCCTGCTTTATCACTTGCCATTGAACAGTCACTGAGGTTACTCAATAGCATTTAGGATGATGAAATCCTTTAGCTCTCAGTGAATTTGTATGGAAGCAATAGGTGGATCAGGATGCTGTTCTTGGCAAATGACAGAGAAGATAATAAAACAATCCAATAATACCACAGTGTGGAATCCTTCACACACTCCCACCACACACATTTATTTATTTCCTACCTATCATCTTTTTTCAGTTTATTACCCTCTACTTTTTGCAAATGACCCATTTGCTTTGGTTAAACTTTTATTTGGCCACTTCTCAATGAAGCAATGTACTTTTCGGAAGATAAAAACATTGTCATTGTTATTCTATATGCTACTGCATATGTTAAAGAGAAATAAAGTCTTAATGTTGGTCTATACTTATTTCATACCATACTAAAAAAGCTTTTTTACATGTAGGCACCTCCTGGATTTAATTCCATGGTTTTCAAAGAAATGTTTGAAGTGCTATCTTCTATTTCGTTCCAAATATTTTGAAGACATATTACTTTGTGTTGCCATCAGCTAGTTCTCACTTTTGTTCTATACCCTCCTCATGAGGAATTAACTTTGCTTGGATACAAGACCAGCTTGTGTTACCACAGTGAATTGGCAAGGCCCAGAGTAGTTATACAAGGACCTGCATAAATCAGTGACAAACATGTGGGCAGTTCAGTCCACTAAACATAGCCCTGCATAGTGCAACAAAGCCTAAAAAGCAAGGATTTAGTCCCTGTAAGGCATAAAGTGGAAGTGGGCCCTGAGCTTTAATTGTGGCATCCTTCTCTGCTCAGTACAAATCTATAAAACTGCAGATTCCCACTCTTCTACAGAGGGGCGGCAAACTGCTTCCACATGTGCTTTTTCCATATCCTGCTGCTATGCTGGAATTTCGTTTATGTACATTGTCAAACTTCTCACACTGTGAGAATAAAGGCATAAAAGCAATTAGGGGCCAGGGGGAAAGCAGAGACGAGGGGGAGGACAACTGAGGGCTGGAGGAGCTGGATGTGGGGTGCTAGGCCCTGGTGGGGTTTGGGGATGTGGCGGTTGTATGTGTGTGTGTGTGTCTGTGTGTGTGTGTGTGTGTGAGGGGGATCCCCAGGACTGAGCCTGGATCTGGGTTTCTATTCACACGGGAAGCCGGGTGGTAGCCAGACTGCATCCTGCTTCTGGTGGATCCTCTGGACTAACGACTAACAGGACAGCATCTCCAACTACGAGGCCCCTGACATCACGAAGGGGTCCTGAGAACATGCAAACACAGGAAAGAGGCGTCTCGTGCCAATGCCCAGCCCTATTTTCCCACTTTTTTACTGCAAGGTATTTACAGGCTTCAAAAATCTTAATTTGTTAGTTTAAAAAAAACTTGTAATGTTACCTAGAGCTGAATTTACAACACATTTAACAATGAGAAAACAAATGTGATAAGAGCTTCTTTCAGATAAGTGGGGTAAATGTGAGGGAAGATAACAGGCAATTCATCATTAAAGGATCATGGGATCCAGTATCTACTTTATAGAAGCAACATAAAATCCTTTTTTGAGCTCATTGACGAAGCAGTTTTTACATTATCCATTCGAATTTTCAATTAATCAATTAATTTTTATATTCTATCAATCATCTCACGATCATTTAGTGTGATTACACTATTAGTTCCATTCATGTCTTATGAAAACTATTTAAAAACAGGAAGAAGACAGTGTCGTACTGTGGTTTAATGATGAAAGCATAAGTTCAGATGATTTTCATTTGCTACATTTTGTATGTATATGCCTCATTCAGTCAATGTCACATACGTATGTGGGGTACATGAAGGGTAGGTGGTTTTGAGGGTACATTCACAGTGAAGTTATTTAATGGATTTGTAGCATGTAACATGTTGACAGGAAGGAGAACTGAAAACCTCTGTGGAGTACTGACAGATAGATTTCCTTCTGTGAGTGCAGACTAAATATAAACATGGACAGACGCTATCAGGGCTGAAGGCCAGATAACACACAAAGGCAGTTTATGCACATTTTTAGGTTCAAATAAATCTCTGATATAAAAATTATTTGTACACAGGAAAATATATTCCGGGGAATCAAACTGAAGCTCGGGTCTCTGAGGGGTGAGGTTAAAGGCTGGCCAAGGAGGTGATCCTGCAGTACTAACAAGGATTGTATACAAAGCCTGACGTATTTTTTACATGTCCTCTGTGCGATGGGGCTCCATTACTCTCCACAAACTATTAACGTCAGACAAAAGTTTGAATGTTCCTCTTATTATGTATAAAGAAATATGAACTATAACAGTATTGCAGCTACTGTGGATAGTTTAAAATGTTTCAAAATAAGATAAAACTGTTTTCGGACATGTTCATAGAAATAAATCCAGTGTAAGCTTTGAGACTGTGAGAGGGTCCATTTCCTATGACGTTCACTCCTATGGGTTCGCTGACAACTAAAAACTGGTGTTGCTAGGAAACACACGGTTAACTTCCGTGATACACTTCTGCTTGGAGAACCTCATACAGCTTACCTTTTGTTCATTCTGCAGCAGCAGAATTATGAGCGCCGCCACCGCTCCTCATTCTTCAGGGGACATCTACACGCCCTAGTGAGCGTGTGGTTAAGTGAGACAGTGAGTGGCACAAAAATGATGGTGAATGTTAGCGGAGCGGTAAAGAGTTTAGTCTGGTAGTAAATCTATAGTGTGTCACTTAATAAATGCTGCCAGTTCTCGAAACCAAGAAAAGTCTCCAACAGTTAGAGAAGTGAAGGGGTCAACGTTTCCCCAGTGTGTCAGCTGAGCAGGTGGAATCAGTTTCATTGACTATAGAGGCGTAGTGTGGGTTAAATGCTCATTGTAGCCTGGGATTGTAACATTATGTTTTGTTGGCTGCTATGTAACCTGAACTAAAAGTTTAGGAGAGTAACAATAATCAAATCACACAGCTGCATGACTGTCCGGTGTTAAGTATTTTCTGTGCGTGTACTTTGATTTGCAATATGGACACGATGTCTGGACAAGACATTTGGTTACTGTTGCTTAACCCTCTCATGCATAGAGGTCACTACAGTGTACAGCCATTCAAAAGCTGTTTTCTTGTATATGTTATATGAGTTTTGATGGCGTAGTTGCACATCAGCCACTACAGTGGATGCTACTGCATCATCTCATACACTGCTACCCTGGAGTGAAACCAAGATGGCCGACAGACAGCCAGAAACACCAAGTTGCTCATTTTTTCCTGCTCAAACCTTCTATAAAAAGAGACCCTTGCATGTAAGAAAAATATGGTGACATCAAGTAACATCTAAGGAGTCAATTGCAATTGCTAAATTTTCCAAGTAGCCTATTGATTTTATATTAGGAGGAAATTATGATTAATCACATGTAATGTTGGTCTGAGCGTGGGAGTAAGTCAGGGCAAGTCAGAACTACTTTGTTTTGAAAAGAGCAGGTGAGCTGATTGAAAAGAGTCCCGCCATATTTCTGCATCAGCTCTGCAGGTGTTTCTGACATGATGGAGCCATGTTATAACTGCCTCTAAGCCCAACACCTCACCACTGCACATTAGAGCAGGAATCTGATCTGAATCCAGGGAGAAATGATCAACATCAAGAGTCAAGTTTTCTGGGCCGTTTGCCTCGAGTCAATGCAATTTTTGAAATGTATTTAACCCTTTATCTTTCTGCATTAGGTTAGCCTCAACTCTCTAAACTCTTGTCTCTCTTTGTCTTTAAAGGTAATAAATGCTAACATGTTAGCATGTGCATGTAGTACAGTACCTAATGTGAACACCAATGGTAATCACCAGGCTGTGGGGATGTAAAACAAACACAATGAGAAAAATTGGTCAAGTAATAAACCCACCAAAGTAAATACAGTAATGGTACAATAATTATTGTAGCCACTGTGTTATCCTGAGTGTATAAGTTAACCTACAGCAAACCAGTGATACTCATGCCTGTAATAGACTTTCTCCTGTAAGTTACCATGCCACAATAACTGAGGGAATTACTGATCTCATAAAGTAACTTGAGAAAAAAACTTAGTACAGTATGGGAATATAGACAGTGTTCATGTACAGGTTTTTAGCAAAAGACACATCAACTAGCACTGTTGCACTGGGCTATATGTTCCCTCATTATCAACACATACACTGTATACACTGTTTGACTCAGTCCAAAACAGACAACCCCACTGCTCCAAATACTCATTACAGCACCAAACGTGGTCTGATCTGCCACTGAAAGACACCAACACATGCACCATCTCCTCTTGTTTGAGTACCGTGTGATAGAAACAGTGAGCAGGTGTTAGAGGAAACTACTGGTCCTTAAACATTAACCTGTTATGTATATATTTGTCTTTTCTGTGTTCAGGAGGCACCAAAGCACCACAGACTGGGTAGGGAAGTCTATACATATTAAGTGGCAGACTAATGCTGCACCATGGGAAACGAAGAGACAATTCAAAGAAGGAATGACAACTCATTCAAAACATATTGAAAACATATTCATATGCTGTGAGACCAAAAAGAAAGACAATATAAGCAGTAGAAGGAGGCAGAGCTTTGGGGGGGGGGGGTTGTTGAAGAGGTCCAGATGCAGAACGTGCACAACAAGCGCACACGATCGAGAAAGCGGACGGGCCGGATGCCTAGAGAAAGAGGCTGCCGCCTACCTCCCATCAACCCCCCACCAACAGCTTCTCTTTCTCCACTCTTCCCAAAGCAAGCTGATGACGAGCAAAAAGGCAAAACTTTCCCCAGGCTATAATTAGAAACCCTCAATTTGAATCATCATAGTCTCAGCGCACTCTCTCTCTCTGTGTGTGTGTGTGTGTGTGTGTGTGTGTGTGTGTATGTGTGTGTGTGTGTGTGTGTGTGTGTGTGTACTATGTGTTTAACCCTGACAGAGCTATCAAGTCTTTGGGAGTCTTGGGAGGAAGTCAACCTTTGCAAAACAGATGTAACTTGTAGAAGTCATGAAGTGTCTCACATTAAAACCAAGCACATCCAGCGCACGTGCACTGACTCAAACACCCGTATGAACAAAAAAAATTACCTCTATCCTGCAATTAGAAGGAGGTCACATACTGAAAATAGTCCCCAAGAAATGCACTACAGTTACAGACTACAGTTAGCAGCTGTTTAAGAAGGTTACTAATATTTTCTATATATCTGTGAGGCTGGCTTTATAGTGTACATAATGAAATGCTGTGATCTGTGATTCTGACTATCTGTTATCTATCCAAAATGCCAGCCATGTTGATGAATCTTCATTGATTAATAATGTAAGAACACAAAATAACACACAGATGGTCACCTGGGCGTTGGAAGTTTTATCACATACTTTTAGGAAAGACATGGTTTTGGAAGATAATGACAGCAACAACAAAAACACCACAAGATCCTAAAAGGACTGGTTAATGGAGACCTGCTGGAGGACGGGGGCATGGAGAGGCTTTGCAAAATTTTGCAGGGGACCCTCCTCCCTCAACAAAAAGAGCAACATTTTCGATAGTGCCACAGGATTAAAACATCTCAAATCAGATATTTCACCCATCTTCCTACATGTAGTGCAGGGTTTTACACAGCAGATCAGCAACATTAACAACAGAGCACCCTTACTGGTGCAATATATTGAGAAGTCATTATGCTTCTGTTGCCTTGACTTCCTCCTAACATGAAATTTAGTCCTTCAATTGAATGAATCTACAAATTGAACAAGACTTACAATAAGCTAAAAGCTAATGCTTTCTTATTCTTGAGCCCTGAAGTCATCCTTTTTTAAATCGCACCATTATTTTTCTAAAGAGCTTTCCCATGCTCCATTTGTCTATTTAACACAGCACATCTGGTGAATCCATTCTCCTCTCTGGCTTTCCTCGTGAAAAACAGTCTGTCATCATCGTGGCAATGTGTGTGTGTGTGGGGGGTGGATGGGTGGGTGGGGAGGGGGGTGGGGTGGTAGGAGACCCCGATTACAGCTTTATGAGTGATGGACTGCCTCGGTGCTGGACGCTGGCTGAGCTGAGAGCCAGTGGAACACATTGTTATGGCAACATCACAGTGAGTGTGTTTAGACTAGGCTGTGCTGCGCAGTGAGGTAATGCCTGTGATGTAACTTCAAGGAAGCAAACAGGAGAGAGGGGAATACTTACTATAGGGGGCAAGGGTGGAATTGGCACTAACTTTTGCCAGACCACAGCTCACAGTGTTATCCAGCAACGGAGCTGCTCCAGGAAAGTTTTGACTTGATTTGTTTTTGTAAAGTTCAAAATCACATAGTGGGACTGCAAAAAGTAAAAAACACCATCAAAGCCAGGTCCAATTTTCATGTGTGACTTGAAGTAACCTGTAACTTGTTACATTTAAAGTTACTGTATGTACAGTAGTATTAGATCATGTCTACCTTTGGCTCCTCCCTGTGGCAGTATTAGAAAGTGTATATGTAAGTGTGTACATATGTGTGTGTGTGTGTGTGTGTGTGTGTGCAGGGGAATAGGGTGCCCTTACCCTAGCAAACCCTGTAAGGAAACAGGCAGATGAGGAGAGGCTCCCAGTGACTGGGTGGGACTTGGCTGGGAGGTTTCTCTCAGCTGGCTGGCAGCCGAGAGGCCTTCGGTCGGTATACGTACATATACAGACCCCAGATCCCAACCCACTGCAGGTTTCTCCCCATCTTGTTCTATCCCAGAGGATATAAGACAAAGTGCGAATGTCAGGAGGTTACAACGGATCATTGGCTTTAGGGGAGATCAGCGAAGCAAAAACCAAATAGTCTGCTTTGTTGTATAAATGTCATTCCATCTCTGCACGGCTCTGAACTGCCCAGCCAGGTTTTCTGAGTCATAGGTGTGAGGTCAATAAAAACATTCAGCCCCTCTTCCTGACCTGAACTCCATCATAAGAGCTCCATCAAAATGCCTGCTCAGGCTCCCAGCTTGTCCCTCAGCTGCAGAACATCAGAGCAGGACCTGCCCGTCTGAGGCCTGTGCTGCCTGTTAATTTACTGCACCCTGAAACCCAGACAGGAGTAAAATTACTGCGATGCCTTAGCAAAAATAGAAAAATGTGTTTCGTAACTGTTAAACATAGCAATTCTGCTTATGTTGTTTTCAGCGTTGCTATTTAAACTTTGCTTTCTTTTCTCCTGGTCTGCTGGTTTTCATGCTAACCATAGCGTTTCTTCCATCATCACAGCGCTGGTGGGAGTGCGCAGCCAATTCAAGAAACAAAATTGCCCCGGAGAGCTTTGCTATTCGTTTGTCTGAGGAACCCAGAGCTTTTCTATGGGTGTGCCCTCTCTATTTTACTCCACTCAGGGACTCGGCTGTAATTGCTTGTTTAAGGATAATAACAAGGGAAGACTCTCGGAGGAGCTCTGCGCCGCAATCACCAGCCTTGAGGCGAGCACCACAACCGCAGTGCAGTGCGACGGAGGAGTGGAGGACAAGGGGGAGGGAGATGAAAAGAGGAAGAGAGAGACAGACTGGGTAGTAATTAAGGGCTTATTTTTCCTGCCGACTGAAGAGCATCTGCACAGCTCTCACCTGCTCAGAGGGGATTGTGCCACTGTTTGTGTGTTTGTGAGCGCACACACTCACGCTAGCCTGTTTCATTTCTGAAAGGCTGGCCTCTGCTGCCTGCACTTTTCCCCAATGGATCTCTGACGGTGGATGTGAGAGTGTGCATGTTTAATGTAATGCAGGGATGGCAGCCAGAGCAGGCAGTGGGTCTGTCAGACAGGGGGAGGTAATTAAATTAGGGGTGGCATTCCGGCAACCTGGAGGCTGAATGAGGCGTGGGGGATTTTAGTGTGATCCCGGGACTCATTGTTTCCCCTCTCTTGGTAACACAGAGTAAGCCCACTTTACCCACCGGGCTCACAACATATCACAGAGCGCAGCATGGGGAAGACAGACCTTCATATGTACACATGATCACTACCACATTGAAATTCATACACACAAGCCATCTGCTTACAGTTGGAATAACAAAGCTTTTCTGGTGCACAGTACAATGTTCACAGTGTTCAGTGACCCAGACAGCAGTATAATGGTATACTGGCTGCCTCGCTGTAGCTAACGTAAGAGTAAAGACTGGGTCGTCAAGAAAAACATCACAGCAGCATCCCTTCACACCTACACTGTGACAGGAAGTAGATGGCATTATAAGAATTGAAGCTGTGATGTCTGCAGATCCAAACAAAGTCCAAAACAAAGAGATATTGGAACTATTGAATTGATCGACCCATCAAACTGAGGTAGTTCCCACTATTCCTAAAGGGGGAAGTTTGTCAGTTAACCAACTGCACTGGTTAAGGACAGCTACACAACGGGTACACAAGGCAGTGGCTATTTCCTGGAAGCAGTGCATGCCGATGCAGTGCCACTATACTCAGTGTCAGTATAAACATATATTCATTCACTTTTTTACAGCACTAATGCAGAGATTAAAGTTGTATTTCATTTGAATGCTATACGATGAAGCTTCATCCAGGCGAAGCTGGAGTGAGTCATATCTAAAGTCGAGCAAAGTGATGTAATGAAAATAATGACCATTTTAGGGAGGAGGTTAAGAAGTGCGAGTTCCAAACAAGTAGCTGATTTAATATAATATTTGCCACAATATCAAACTGAAAAAGCTTGACCACCTCCTGTTAAACACTAGTTCAGTTTCCTGCATGTCACCGAAAGTGCTGGACATGTGAACATTCACAGTGAATGTGGTTGTGGAGGCTCAGTTTGTACTGTACCACTGAGGGTTAGGGGTGTGTTCTGCTCCAGCAGCTGGTCGTGGAGCTGTGCCCTTATGTTAACAGTGGTCTGGGCTGCACCGGAGCAGAAAGCCTTCACTGGAGGAGAGATTTTACGGCCCACCTGTGATAGCAAGTTGGCCTGATTTCAACATTTTAACGCCTCCAAAGAAAAGAAACGATGAGAGAAAAGGAATGAAGAAAATATGTCGATAGAGGAGTCTTGGAAATGCAGAGTGGTCTGAAACAAACTTTATGTTATGATAGTTTGGCTTTAATTAGATGCATTTCACAAATTTCATAAATAACTATTTAAATGTTATTTACTGCTCTTCACCTCTGATAGAGGCATCGCAGCACCAAAAGATAAAATATTAAAAGATGAAAAACAGAATTTATGATGGATGTAAATAAGAAATAGTTTCAAATAGTTTTGTTGACTGCAGTAGTTGTGTGAACTTGAGATGAGCTCCCAAAGAATATGTGTTGTAAATCGTGTTTGAACAGTGGTTATGTTAAGGCTAGTAAAGTTTCTGACTTCTAATTTTTGTTCAGGGTTAAATGTGGTGCGGCGTATCGGTAGCACTTTCTAACAAGACACCCATTTATGAGAATTGAGTTTAAACTGATGACAAGTTTCCCACGTCTGTTAAAGGAAACATTTCTTATCTTTGAGGTCTCTGGGAGTAAATACACTGGGATCTTATCTGCTTTGTATGTGTGATTGCCGCTCTCTATGCAGCACTTCACCTCCCAAACACCAAATGAGCTGCTGACGATTGCTGTTAATAGAGTTTGTAACAGTTTGTCCATAAAATACCTAACTGGGAGTTCCACCTCTCTGGGGTCAACCACAAGCAGCATCACCCTGTATTTGTACACATGAAGCCCTTATAACCTAAAAACCTGAAATATTTCTTATTTGGTGTAACAACAATGCTCCATAGTCATTTCTGTATTTTGTCACCTTCCTCAAATGTGCAAGGCCAGTTTGTGGCAAAGGGAAAGATTACCCATTCAGTACTTGTCTTCTCTACGTACTGGGTTTTAAAAAAGTCAGAATAGAGGAAAAACATTTATACATTGTCGCCCATAAAGATGGACGAATAATTGTTCAATACCCCCAGTTTTGTTAAAGCCTGAATACACAGTCTGCAAAGGTTCATTGTGGTTTAAGTTTCATTGTGATATGTTTGGAAGAGTTTGATCAATAAAGTTGAAAGGTGAAAAACATTTTATTCCAGTGTATTTGTAGAAAACACTGAATAAAGTCTGCATAGTGTTCATAGTTGTAAATAAATGGATGAATGGACTCATCTGTAAGTGTTCAAATGATCTAACAAGTCAAAGGGCGTTTTAACAACCTGGCAACACGAAAGCTGATCTTATTAATAGCTTATAACTAATCTATAAAGTTTTAGAAAATGCTCATTATTCACCGATGAAGCGACTAGTTACAACTTTAAAAAGCTTCATAGAGGAAGCCTTTTCTGTAAAGTGGTACCAGGATGTCTTTTGTGTGTAAAAGGGCGAGTGCACAGTTTGTATAGGATAATGTGCTCAGCCCGGCATTGTTTACCGTCTGCCAGACTGCAGGCCATCTGAGCGCAGCCTCAGAGGAGAGCAGCACGCATGCCTCCAGTTCCTCCAGGGGAAATAAATGAGATGTACAATTTGGTCCAACTGTCACAGCACACTTGGGGTTAAAGGAGGAGGTCTGCTCACCGCGGCAGGGATCCTTGCCTCCCTGCCCCCCTCCCCCTAGAGGCCATGTTATCAAAACATCACAGCAGGGGGGTGATCCGGCCGTTCCTGTCACTGGCTAGTCAAGCAGGTGTATTCTTGCGCTCGTCTCGCTCTGCCTTGATCTATATTCCCCCTGCCCCGACCCCCCCCGATTCCTACTCACCCACACCGCTGAATACACACAGAGGTCCTATTAATCCCATTATGCAAATGGAAGTTATAAATCGTACAGGGTTTTCTCTTTTTTTCCCTCTCTGTCTCCCCTCATTCCTCCACGTTTCTCACCATGCCACCACCGCACAGGGCTTTCCTGCTACTTAATTAAGTGAGAGCAGCAGGGTTTTGCTACAGCAGACACAGGAAGAATCCATGCCAAATGCTTTTTAGGGGGGCAAAGAGAGGCGTGGGGAAGGGGCGTTACAGCTGGCAGTGACAGATTGGCATCCAGCATGGTGGTGACCCGGACAAGGACAATTGGCTGAGAGACTGTGAGGCCTAACACCCCCAAAAGGCATGGGTAGATGGATGGATGGGAGTACTGGAGAGGGAGCATCAGAGTTGGACAGTGCTCAAGCTGCTGACATCTGCACATTAGTCACACCTATGTTGTATAAAAGAAGTTTGGCCTTTTCACTAAATCACCATTTCTCATCATCGTACAGTACTCTGCACACACATGTCTTTGATAAGCCTTCAGAGGAGGGAGTCTTTCAAAACTACACATTTACGTCCTTATGCAAATCATTTTCTGTGCCATATTCCCTCTTATTTACATACATGCATGCTGAACCCAGTCCAGAGGTCTGCTCTTTCTAATCACTCAGTGATTTTCAATCCCACGCAGGAGCTTTTTGTTCTAATTAAAGAACACCAGGAAAATACAAGAATTACACAGTCCTGGGAGTCCTGGAAACGTGCTGGAGTTAAAGGACATGTCTTGATCAAACATAACTCCTGAATTCCTTATGGTGGTGCTGGAGGCCAGACTAACGTCATTACAAAATGAGTTTATAAGGTCAAGCGCAGTAACTTCAGTTTGAGTTAAACAGCAGAAAATTGCTGGTCATTCAGGACTTTATGTCCTTAAGGCAGATTTGGAGTTTAGTCAACTGATTGGATTCAACTGGCTTTATCGTTAGCTTTAATTGGGTATTATCTGCATCGCAGTGAAAATTAATGGGGTGTTTCTGGCTGATATTACCTGAAGGAAGCATATTGCAGGTGAATAATATTGGTCCATGAACAGAGCCTTGTAGAGCTCCATGTCTAACTTTGGTGTGCATGACGGATTCATCGTTAGCATGTGGAAACTAAAATCCTCTGCTGTTTTAAGACATGGCATTGAATTAAATGCTGATGGAAGAGAGGACTAAAGACATGTATGTAGTCCAGTAGTAAGAATTCAAATGTTATCAGGTAATGGTCTGATAAAACAGGGTTTTGAGGAGATATCAGAACAGAACAGGTTGAGGATGTGGTTGAAACAGCAAGTTGGTTCATTTACACTGTGACAGAAGCCAATTGAGTCCAACAATGAGATGAACGCAGCGCTAAGTCTGTCATTAACAACATCTGCATGAATCTTAAAGACACCCACTATAATTACTGTATTCTACAGATAGAAATTCAGAGTATGGGCCAGGAGGACCTTACAATATAACAATATAACAAAATATGCGTTGGCTGTAAAGTTTTCCAGGTCTGGTGAGCAAGACTAAGAACAAGGCGGTCAAATGACTAATTATTTAGTTTAGGTCAAGGCTGATTAGTCAGCTTGAGTTGAAAATGGCTGTAATTCCACCTCCTCGTCTGGAGTCTGGAGGAGTGTGAGTATTAATATGAATAACATCAGGCTAATATATTCTTCATGACACAGCCAGGCTTCACAATAAATCAATATGGTGGTCTGATATTAGATCATTTACATTTTGGATGACATAGATCCGATGTTTCGGTATTTTAAATCCAGTATGTGTAGGACTTTATGAGATCATCATTTTTCAAATTATTCTGAGGTGTCAGTTGTTTTTTTTGAACAATCTGGTGAAAAATGAAGTGGTTTATTTGTTATTTCCAGCAATCAGATTTTTTTCAAATTCCACAAATTGTGGCTTTAATGTGAATGAAAAACAAATTATCTCCTCAAGTTTTTCACTTATCCTTATTTTGTTTACAAAAACTATCCTTTAATTGTCCTCTAACCTAAAGAAAGGAGGTGAAACTAAATAAAAAGCAACATTTGAAAATGAAAACTACGACACAAATGATCTCCTTTTCAGAAGATGATGTGATCAACTAAAATTGTAATTAAACTAATCAACAGTGGTTTTTGGGGAGCTTTCCCTCAACTCCTGTCCTTTAACCACTACAGCACAGTTTATCTGCCCAGTCCATCTGAGACTCACATCATCCAGAACTTTCTCTACAGTAAAATGCTGGAATTTGCTACAGACAGCAACATCTGGAATAACAAGGCCTCGTTGCTCTTGTGATTGTGGTTTGCAGAGCAGTGCTCCCCCTCCCTCGTGTCCCCGGGCTGAGGCTGGTCATTGCACGTGTCCCTGTGGGAGCAGTCAGTGCTGTGTTGGCAGGCCTGACAGAAAAACTAACCCTCTGATTCCTAACTGTTGTTAGGGCACTGTGCTGTACTAAATCTAGCCACCAGCGAAGAACTTTTTCCTGCGTTCGATGGTTTGAGCTCATCAGTAGGACGATGCTACATGTGTGGGTGGACTATAAGCCACCATAGCCACATGAGGATGAGAGACGCTGGGTGAACCGTGCCGTGAAACAGACACAGAACTGATGCTGTTATTCTTGTTTTCTACTCAGATTACTGGAGAAAGACATTGATAAAGTGGTTTGTGACATCAGACACAAGTTTCAGACAGTGAGACTTGGATTTACTAATCACTGCCATCTTTGTTAGTGACTGTGGTCAAAAAATAAATATGTAAATTAAAACTAATAACAATAATACTATTCTTGGTAAAGGGGGAAGAAGCCTGGATGGTGCTGGGGTTGGCTGAGTAAATGGTCTAGAGTTAGTGGTTTATAAATATAATTAAGTGAAGATAGAGATGCAGATCCAGTACAGGAAACAATACCACGCTGTAGAGGTATTCTAAATTCAAAAAGTCAAATTAGGAAGCCACATCCTTCCAGATGTTGGGGAGTTCTCAAGTGATGTCTCTTGAGTCAGCATCTGTTGGGGCTGACGCTAGAAAAGGAAAGCAATGTGTTAGAAAGAAGTTGTGGATGTGAGCAGAGCTCCAGGAGACTTTAGCTGGCTCCTAACATAACAAACCCATATCTCCGACTGAACTGTCAGCAGGTTGCATTGTGGGTAGAGTAGATGCCAGGAGAAGAGAAACACCTTCTCTTTCAGCTGCATTAATTTTGACCTGTTGATTTTAAAGATGAGTTCAACAATATCATATGTGTGACGTCTCGTCCTGCCTCTTACTCTGTTTTTTTTTTTTATCCTTTCATCATTTCCTGTTTTACTTTGTCATACTCTTCTCTCGTTTCAGTTACTTCACTTCCTGCCCTTGTGTGTTTCCTGTCTGTGTGATTGCCTGATTAGTTTCGCCTGTGCCCCATTACCCTCCGCTTCCCAGTGTATTTAGTCTGTGTGTTTCCACCTCTCTGTGCCACTTTGTCTTTGTACCTTTGTGTGAAATGTGTTTAGTGTTCCAGGCTCTTGTTTGTTCTTTGTGTTCCAGCCTTTGTTCTCCACAGTGATCACCTGTGTACCAAACCCTTTTTCCAAGTAAAGGCTGATTTTTGAATTTGCACCAAACATCAAAGCAGCTTCCTTCCTCAAGCCACTGGTCATGACGAACACAAATGTAATATGGTAGTTCACAACGACTGCTGCTTGGTGCTGGACTAGACGACAACAAAAAATATTATAGAGTTGCATTATGGGGAGTGCAGGTTTTGGGTCTGACCCGTGTTAGGTGTTAGGTGTCGGGGAATCTCACCCGCTGCTGTTTTTGTTTTTTAAATCTTCGTCTTGCAAGTCCACCAAGAAGACCTATAATTATCTTCCAGACACAAAGACTTCTGACTGTATTTTAAGAGATTTGGGGACTTTCTGAATAGAGCTGAATACAGAGGGAGAGTGTTTGTAGTCAGAATCCATTCAAAGAATTCATCTTCAAGCTTTTTTTATAATGTCCCTAACTAGCAATAATTAGAATAACTACCTCCAAGGAGCACAGCCTGTAGTATTGGAGGAGCTAGCCTTATCTACAGAAGCTGTCTGTACTATACGACATAGGTGAATGAATACATACATAAATGAAAGCATATGGTTGCTGTGGTGGGTGAGAACAGCTGAAATCAAACAGCCCTGGGCAGCAGTTGGGAGGTTAGGGGATCGAAACTCTGGTTGGCAACATTTTTGTGTGCTGCAGGGATGAAGCATGTTTCACACACAACCAAGAGCTCACACAGTAACATTGTTTGGCATACACTTTCTCTAAAAACACACACACACACACACTCTGACCACCCACCCTCTGCACTCAGTCAGTGTTATAGACTTGATCATCAGCGCCCTGTGTGCAGCAGAGGTCACTGGGTGGACAGAAAGTCAACAAATGAGTCAATGGCAGCTTAAAGGAATATTCTGGTTCAATAATGTCTGGGTCTTATTTTCATTGGATATGAAAACATTGTACTCCCATTGTATGTCATTGCTGAGACTTGGGAACACACTGATATTCCCACAACAGTCAGATCAAACAGATAAATCAGAAAAAACCTGAAGCTCGTGGCTAAAATCAGCACCAAGTACAGCAGGTACTTGTAAACAACGTGAGCTAAAAAGCTAAAGCTACAAAGAACACAGACATTTTTTATGTTTACTCTACTTTTCTTTCCGCCTCAAACATGAATGCTCTCTCCTCGCCTCGCCTCGCCTCGCCTCGCCTCGCTCTCGGGTCAAAAATCCAGCTGTTCCTGCTAGGGCACCCATGCCGGCACCTGGAGCGCTTTGCCTGAGTTGCAGCATTTTTCTGTTGCATTTACGTTCAGGCTTTGTGTGCTTTGCCTTTGCATCATTGCTGTATTTGCAGTGTGTGGCTTTCTGCAGCTTGTTTTTTGTTATTTGCAGCACATTTTTATTGTATTTGCTCTGAATTGTAGTACATGTTCTTGAACTGGCTGTAGCACGCTTCTCCTAATGGAAATGTTTTGGGGAGTTTTAAAGTGTTTGCCCTTGTTGGCCACCGTAAAAATTCACTATGAAGCTCCATAAGACCAATAGGAGCTACAGATTTACTGTAGGTTCATCAGCAGGGACCCTTTTCACATGTCACAATATTTTCATACATTACATTAACCAAACCCTTGGTGTAAGTCAGCTATGTCATGGTTTTCCTACTTTTGTGTTCTGTTTTTGTGTTGCAGTGCTGGAGTGTGGCAGGTGCAGAGCCGACCTCCTCAGTAGCAGCAGGACACACCTGATCCTAATCACCCCCATTAAGACTCCCCTTTTTTAAGCTGGCCTCCCTTTGACTCCTGTGTCAGACTATTCCGACATGTTTCTTGTGAATGCTACCGCTCGGTCTCCGGCTTCCTGCCACGCTTCACCTGCCCTAGCTGTTTTTCCCCTCGCTGTGATTTTTGTTTTATTGGATAGCCTTTGTTACGTTTTTCCCCTTGTGGTGATTTTGGGTTTTTTACTTGCCAGTGCTTCATTGGTTTATTCTTCTTTTATTAAAAAAACGTCTTTGTAACCCTGCATTTGGGTCCACACCTACCTCGTGTCCTTAACAAGCTGCCCCTTTTAAATACTATGAGGCTCCTTCCTCTGTGCATTTATAAATATATGGGATATAGTCTTAATCTTATACCCTGGTATAAATCCAGTGCTTGCATAACATTATAGAGTACAATTCCTATTCGATTCCTCTCTGCTTTTAATTTGATATATTTACAGTTACATCTGTGTCGCCTGCCTGCCTTTGTTCATTCTTTAGTTTTTGAGGAAAAAGACGAAACAAATTTTCAAACACCGAAATGATTCCCTCTGCTTTTGTTTTTTTGATTCTTAAAGCCAAAAAGGAAAAATGAATCTATTTTTCCATTTTTTTTTTTTCATTTTTGGTTTCAAATAAAAATAATCCACTGCCTAAACAATCTGTCTACAATCTGTTCACAGCATAGAATTTATGGAAAAAAGATTGAAAGTTCATTTTTCTTCATTAATCCTCTCTGATGCACAGACTGTGTCTATTGATCTATCTGTAGTTGGACAGGACAGAGGAAACCCTGAGGGGATTATTTCTTTTAGACAGCTCTGACTGAGCTCAGGATTTATCAGGAGGACGGCTGCTTTACTCCAAACTGTTTCACTGAACCTGGACTGTATGTGTGTGATGTTTTTTGGATGTGTAGAGGAACACAGAACATTAATGACTTTAGATTTTGACCAATTCTGGTGGTGTGTCTGGAGATTTGAATAATCATTTAAGCACAATTAGTACAATAGTGGGCCTCATGTGTAAATGTGTGTGTCTCATCCCCTATTGATCATAATGTTAAAGTCTAAGACCTGATCAGTGGATTCACAACGGTGCCTGCAGATATAACTGCACAACACTAAGTGGTGTTATTGCAGCTAGACAGTGTTCTAAAAAGCCTGATATTGTGTTCCCAGTCCAACCCCAGCATCAGCTGTTTATCTCTATTGTGTGTGTAGAGTGTAGACCCCACCCATCCCAGAGTCACTTAGCTACTTGGCTTCTAAATATTACCAAAATAAGGTCACGGATCATGCATCTGGGTGTGTAATGTAAACTGTATCTTCTGTATTTTGACTCAATATATGAAATTCCATGATTAGAAAACGACACAAAAGTCTATTTTGAGGACAAAATTAAACATTCATTACATTGATGATTACATTTTCTGATTCTTTCAGAAGAGAAAATCGATTGATCAATCCATAAAGAAGCAGTGGTAAAGCAAATTACCTAAAGAACCTAAAACTGACATTGTTTTCCATTCTTTTTTTGTTTTGAAACAATAACAATGGCAAATCAATTGCGGATTATCCGATGGTGCCAGGGCTAGCTAAGACAGAACATCACATCCTAGCAGGACACGCTGACCACGTCACTTAGAAGTCAACAGGACAATTGTAGTATCTCAGAAGTTTAATTTGGTTCTGCACAACTATATTCTTGTCAGGTGAGAAAACTCTAGTAATTTGTGTGAATTTTATGGGAAAAGTCACCAGTGTAGTCCTGTCAGGGTCAGTCAGTGTCAGCCAAGTGAAGCCAGCAAAAACCTTGGTGACTTGTCAAACTGGCAGGGTCAGTTGGTAAACTACCGTAGCTGGTGCCAGCGCTGCTCAGTCACAACAGAGGCAAGGTCATTCTGTTAGGTCTAGGCTAGCTTCTGTGCCTCATTGAAATCTTTCACTGAGCATTTCTTTCATCAGTCTCTCTGAAACAAATATAGCACATTGCTGTTACTTTGTGAACATACAAAAAAATACAGCTCCCAACATAAAGGCATTGAAACTTTTGTCCATAACCACCAAGCTCATAAATGCCCTCTAATTCATTTTTGTAATCTCTGCTGAGCACAGCCTTCAGTCCTCTCTGTCTTGCTTTGGACTAAACAGGCCCTCTCACCTCGCTCATACTGAGCCATTTTATCAACCTGTAAAGGTCAAGGACCTATAGGAAATGCTGTAAAGGCAGTTAATAAAATCGGAATTTTTTGAAAAAAAAATCTTGATTGCTACTTGTTCAAAATGTACCACCCTTAAGTAATCAAATGGAGTGAACCACATTCTCTGGAGTGCAGTTATCTTACAAGGATGGATTAGTTATTTACAATGTGATTTTGAATGCGGTTTAATTATTTATGGCACTGAACAGAGAAGGCTCTCTAAAGCTAGTCAGTCACCAAGGTAACAGAGATTATTCAAGCAACTGTACCATCATCTGTCTGGACACCATAACTCTTTATGGAACAGTTTAAACGCATTCTCACTCCCAACTGGTCGGTTTATACTCAGAGCAAGGGTGAGGGTTAGGGTTGGCTAACATGATAACTTCCTCTGTTTGGGACGATAGCTGTTATCTCAAGAGTCAGTGCTCTCAAGACAGTTAGCTCAAGACAGCACACATTTGTGTACTTGATTCCAAATTTGCACTGAGCCTGTTTTTCCTTGGCCTCCCAGTTCATCTCTGTGTGTTTAGTGTGTGTGTGTCTGTTCTTTTTCTGTCACCTGCCCTGTGTCACCTTTGTTAGCCCTGCCCTGTTCCCAGCATTTCCCCAGCCTATCCTCTGCTTTGCTTGTATGATGGACTTGTTGTAATGATGGAGCTGAAGTTGTGGAAATAGACTTTATACTGAATTTGCTATTATAGTCAGCTTCAGATAATTAAAGTCGATGCAGTGTTTACCACTGTTGCCTCACAGCAAGAAGGTTCCAGGTTCAAATCCCGGTTTGAACCTTTGCATGTTCTCCCCATGCTAGTGTGGGTTCTCTCCGGGTACTCCAGCTTCGGCAATCGAAAGACATGCACGTTAGGTTAATTGATGACTCTAAAATTACCTGTAGGTGTGAGAGTGAGTGTTTGTCTGTCTCTATATGTTGGCCCTGTGATTGGCTGGTGACCAGTCCAGGTTGTTCCTCTCACCTGAAGTCAGATGAGATTGGCTCCAGCTCAGTCCAAAGACATGCAGGTTAGGTTAATTGGCGACCTTACATTTTTTCCATGGGTGTGATTGACCGACAACCAGTCTAGGGTGTAAACCGGTTCTTGTCCAATGCCAGCTGGGATTGGCTCCAGCCCCTCCACACCCCTTAAGGATATGTGGTATAGACGCTGAATGGATGAAACTCGCACACAAAACCACAGCAATAATCTGCATCTATACTATCAGTGACGCAAAGTACATCAGTACATCCTCTCATGTTGATTAATGCAGCAGTTTCGCCTGTGATGATCAAGTGTTAATAAGTGGAAGTGAGAGAGTGGGCTGTGAGTGATCAGGGGAGGAGAACCATTGATTAACAATCAACAACTGTAAAGGAACCCACTGAAACACCAGCATGTCGGATACCCAATCAATACTACATGACTTCATTTGTGCGCCTAAGTCATTGTTATCAATGGATCTGTGTCGAGTATGATGGATTGCACGTTTGTCTGGCAACCATTCACATCAGCTATTACTTCTCCCTGTGACCCACAGTCGTCATCTACGATCATTTGTCCATAATTTATCTATCAAGAGAACCAAACTGTACTGATGTGCTTAAAGTGAAAACAGTGTTGAGTTGAGAACATTTTTTCTTTTTTTCAAATGTTTTTTTTTTCTTCTTTTCCTTTTTGCTTAACAATATAAACAGTACAGATGAGATACAGCCACTGAGGGCAGGTCAGGGAAAAGAGATGGGGAAAATTATTAGAATAATGATTCAAATAGAATAGAATCAAACCCCACCGACTCTCTAGGGCCTGTAGGACTGTGAATCATTGAAGGATAACTACAGTGAATGTAGATAAAACACACAGCGGCAGATCATGACAGCAAAAAGAATCACATGAGACCCGTCCGATGCTTCAGCTGCTGCGAGCAGTGTATTCAAATTCACTTCTTCGCCCCATTTATACAAGCTTGCAAGAAAAGTTAGAGCCACTGTCTGATAGTTACAGTGTGAGGAGGTTTCCAGGCACAAGAGGCAGGAGGCATCACTGATAACTCTTATGAGATGTTTGAGAGGGTTCAGGTAGGTTCAGGATTTTCCATACCATGGCCCAGTCAAAGTTATGCTCCAGTTCTGGGACATCCCCTCTCCATATTCAGTCTGATGGGAGTGTTTTACAGGAGGCCTTAATAAAATCAACTCATGAAGTGAGCGTGTGGGCAGAGGATGCTGCCATGGTACACCAAGCACCTTGATAGTTGCCATGAGCTGCACCATGCTTTCTCTCAGTGTGCGCCACGAAACAGCCACTTTAGGATCAAACCGTTTGGTTAGAGGTCTAAAGTGTGAAAGACCAATAGTACAATTCAAAGTCAGGCAACACCAGATATTGGTTTGCTCCAGTAGCCAGGAGGAGGGCAGAGAGAGGAATCATAGCAGTAATAAATTTCATTCTGAACAATACATTTAAAATTGAAAAATGTGCCTGACAGATGGTGCCTGATCTGTCTAGATCACTTAGAACACTATTCAGTGATTCCACATAATTGTGTTTTACACTTTGAGTCAGAGGGGAATTTAACACTAGTGGTGGTGTAATTTCAGTACCTGAATAGTTTGGACAGAGGGGATGTTTGCAGGCAAAGAGTCTTCACAGCCTTGTTCAAAGGCAAAAAGGCACAATTTCGAGATATTTTGGAACCCAATAAAGGTCCAAACACATCTACCTCTTACAAAAGGTGTGGGGTAGATCGTGATGCATCTTTGAGAAGCCAAAATGTTGGAGGCATAAAGCGCCAGGTGATGTGGTGGGCCTTGAGCAGAGATGGTTTGAATAACAAGTCTGACAGATTATCTGAACCAAGAGCTGCAGTAAGAGGGCAAAGAGCCCTGGACTTAAGGGGCACACTTGAAAAGAGGATCTAGACTCTGGGAACAAAGGGGAACATTTTTTCCTTTTTAAGGACCATAGCTGAGGGATATGAATATAGCATCGGATAGAACCCTTACCAAACCCCGTCAGCACCAAAACAGCTCATCGGTAGGCTTATTCAGTTCAGCCAATGTCTTCATCAAAGGAATGCATCAAGGGATAAAACAGCTGGTGGGGCTTTGACATCTATTACTGCACTGATAGCGTGAAGCAATCATTTGACATTGTCAGAGGCTAGACACGACTTGATAAAGTGGTCTGATCACAGTAAACCAACAATGACATGTGATTGTGAAGGCAGCTGGAGAGTTGCTTAGCGTATATTATTTAGAATTCAACAAACTGAAGGGCCTAACATTACTACATTCTGTTATTATTATTATTATTATTATTGACACCCCTAGATTAACCACATTCTTCTACTGAAAAACTGATCATATCTAGAAGCAGTAGACCAATAAAGTCCAAAAAGACTAAGTATAAGAACATGTTTAACTGCTTAAAGATGTGTAAAATGGCAAATGACCAATGAATGACAAATATAGTTTATTAGGTTTTAAAACAGAGGGTGGTAGGATTGAGATGAGAGAGGCCAGTCAGAACTAATGAACTAGCAGAACTAATGATTTCATCAGCCTCAGCTCCTTTTTCAAAAAAATTGGTATACAGCCATCAATGAGCACCAGACCTATTTGACAGTGATTTGGTGGTGGTTGAAAAGTCTGGAACCAGGCTCATGTGGAGATGAAGCAAAATCATGGCTCATTAACCAGTCCCGCCTGGGATGTGTCATTTATTTACATAAAGCTAAATTGATCATATTACTGTTAATCTAAAACTCTTATTATCCACAGCTTCACTTCTGAAACCAAACAGTAACAATCAAGAAACTACATTAGACAAAATGGATCCGCCCACAGGCAGCTGACTGTAGGAGGCGTTGGCAGCACCTGGTGGCCTCACTGTGTTCAGTCTGGCTGCACAGTCACGACTGTGTAGGTGTGTACAGACGGTGCTGGATTGGCATCTCTTTCACTCTCCTGTTAGTTTTGTTCCACCTGTTAGAGTGGAACTAATTATACCTTATCATTCTTCCGCACCATTTTCACGTGGCACAGGAAAACCACACGCGTCCAAAACAAACAGTTAATGTGACGTCTTTGCACTTGAAAGCCATCCAAAAATGAATTGATGATTAAATTAATATTGGTTGAATAGTCAGCCAGTCGCCTACGTGTTCAATAGAAAATACACCATGGTACCTTCTTAACAATCGTTGCCACTGATCATTAGCTAATACACACTGACCTGCCTCTACCCAACACGAAGCATCGCAACAGGTGCAAATGTGATACGACGCATGCTGTATCAAATGGCATCAAAGGTAACAGCTATGATGTCCTGCTGTGGCATTCTTTTCATATCACCCAAAGCAGGTGGGCGTTTAATACAGCAAAGAGGTTCCAGGTTCAAACCTGCTGGGGTCTTTCTGTGTGGAGTTTGTATGTTCTCCAGCTTCCTACCACAGTTCAAAGACATGCAGGTTAATTGGTGACTTTAAATTGCCCGTAGGTATGAGCGGTTGTCTGTCTCTGGATGGATGGATGGATCACTCACAGCATTTTGGGAATCCAGCTATGAATATCTCAAAATAAATTCACCTCAGAATATGGCAGTATGGTAATAAGTTTAACTTTGAAAACCATAGCATGCTAACTGACCAGGGCAACTTTCTAGCACTGTATTAATACGCATGGCTGATCAACGGTTAAAACAGGAAACTAATTGGGGCTATTCTCTAGGATTTTACTGCAGCATTTCATGCCATCGGCCATTCCTCTTATTGCTAAGCCTGACTGTTATGGTTTTTCACCCTTTCCTGTTGCCTGGGTTAAGACTGACAGAACACAGTGTGTATTGTGTATGACAGATTTTATGACAGGAAACAGGGCACTTGCGTGGGTCCACTTCTGTTTTTGATTTTAAGAAATGATTTACCATATATTGTCTTGATGCTGATGTTATGTATGCGACTGTCTCATCTTTGTTCTGTTCTTCGCCAACATCAGTCGAGCCACTAAAGACCAAATAGATAATTTACTGTCTTTGTCTAAATATACTGATCACATTGTTTCCATGATATTACAGTTTCATGGAAATGCTCTACATATGTTCGATCTGTTTGAAAAAGTTGAAAAGGAGTTACATCACCTTCACCTCAATCTCCTTAACAATTAACAAAATTCTCTGTAATGTGAAAACACTACATTTCCACATTGTCAAAGAAATAAAAAGTATTTGTCTTAAGTTCACTTTGCGCTGCCTTTCCTGCTTTGCTGCTGACACATGAGGTAAAACTTGATTTGCCACAATTGCCACTGCAAATGGGCTCTCTATTTGCAGGAATTAATTTGGATAATATTTTTAAATATCCAAAACACATGAAGCACTTACCAAATATTTCATTAAAGCTAAAACCGTCTGCAGTAATGTAAAAGACTGCAGTGTTACTGGAAATGAGCAGTAAGTCATAATGCAGTATTTTGTTTTTTCCCCCCATGTTACCTGACTGTAAGAGTGCATTGCAGTTGAACTGAGTGGACAGAGGCTGCAGCAGTGGATACAGCTCTGCAGTCAGGTGATGAGAGTAGTTCTGTGATTCTCTCTGACCATCCATCCTCTCTAAGTGCCGTTAGTCAGTGGGAGATGACACCACAGCAGACAAACTGGTCAGGGAAGAGGCAGCCTGCTGGGCTGTGAGTCATGTCAATCTGGACTGCAGCGAGACTCCATCACTCTGAGGCAACACAGAACAGGGATCCAGACTGCAGGATGACAAAATATCCCATCACGCAGAGAAGAGACACAGCCGGTATGCCAGGCATGTCTGGCTGAATCACACACTGTGACTGCACACGCAGACGCACACTCATGCTTGGCTTCCAGCAGTAATGATTGGACCGAGGCTACTGATGGACATGTTTTTCCTCTCTTGTTCAGTTTGATCATTTTCATGCCAAAGAAATTCTTCACAATGACAACATTGTATCACCAGAAGTATTCCTGCCAGAAAAGCCCCTGAAGCAGCATTTAGACAAAGTAACTTTGACAACTCAGTAATGTCACCATCAAGTTCATGCATAAGTTCAACATATACATTTATGGTAACAAGTGCAAGAAATGTCTGCTGATGGTTCATGTGCCATAAATACGCTGGCATACATGACATCACCATCTTAACAACTCTTTTATCGGCGTATTGTTATTCTGTTAGTCACTTAATTTCAATCAACAACCAGGAAATAAGATATTAAACTAATTGTAAACACATGTTACTGCCCAATACTGCCAAGAAATGTAAATATAAGACACTTGCTCTACTCCAAGCTCCCTCTGGATGTCCAAGCTCGTCACCGTATGTCCGCACACCGTGTGGAGGGAACCCATTTTAGCCCCATGAGCTCCTGACCATGAATATCGCAAACAGAACTGGTGACAAGGGGCAGCCTTGTCGGAGTCACACACCTACTGGGAATGAGGTTTCCCATCAGCTTTGAAGAATGATTAAACTGTTAACTGGAAATATGCATGAGATGTTCTTTTACACCATTGTAAATGGCACCTGCCAGCCAATCAGAAATAGCTCTTCTCCACTCTGCCTCTGTGGTGGAGCCAGTTTTGACTGCTGGGAGATTTATGATGCAACTGCAAAGCCAAATAAATTGGACTCAACTTTGACACAAAAATAGGCAGCAGGTAGACAATGAAAGGGCAGGTGGTGATAGTCGTCCCATGCTCTCAACATAATAATGAGGCATTGTGAACCTCGTTGGCATGGCTGCTGCTGCTTTCCTCTGCCTTCTGTCTTCCTCTGAGGGCAGCGCGGTGATGAGTTATTTTTCTGCAGCTTGGCACAGCATGACACATTCAGCTCCCCAGATGGTCCACCCGTGATTCAGTTAGTCGCCTTGTCTGTTGCTGGGCAGCATGTGTGGGCCAATGAAACATCACACACACTTCTGAGCTCAGTTTCACATGGCGAAAACCAGCAGTCACCAACAACCACCCCCCCACACACACACACTCCCAACCCCCACCCTAACGACCAAGGATTCTCATGAATTAGTTTTATGGCATATAACGTCTGCCATTCAGAGCTGTGGCGCCGAAGAGGTGCGGGTGGCGACATGCTACTAATGACCAACTGAAATCTCCACGTATTACTGAGAGTATGGTTTTCTAATTCAATATTAATCATTTCAGGTACCAAAACTTAAATTTGAATTCTGCACAAGTCAATACATCTACTGAAGTCAAAATTACATGTTGCTTCCAAAAATAAAAACAAATAAGATGTTAAATGACAAGTGTCAGAGTTTTCTCCAAAAGGTTTGTCTGAGTATCCAGACATGTTAATGTCTGAGATCTCAGAAAGCATTTTGGAGAAATTCGCTTAATATGAGAATTTTTTATTTGATTTGACCATATGTGGTCAGATTGTGATTCCAAAGCCTGGTGCTGCATCACCAATCAATTTGGTAAATCTATTCTCAGTTACTTTTTGGAAGAAACTTTTTTTCCTCCAGATTATGCTTGTTTATGACATATTACAAATATGTGTCCAACCAGCAAATATTTTATGTTTATATTCTTGCTTTCCAAGAATACGCTCACCCACGTGCAGTTATTGCTGTGCTGTTTGTGAAATATATAGAACTATATATCTATATATATCAGCACAGTTACTGCCCACGTCAGTAGTAGTACTTTCCTTTCACTGTCAGAGCTCTGAGGACAAAAGCACGCTGAAAGTGTCCTTGATAACTCAACAATATGGTTAATGTGAAGGCCCACAGATTCTGAGAAATTCTTGACTGAGATACCATAAATAAACGAATCACCTACATACAGCGTGATTACTAGTTCACTATATACTGTATATATCTTTTTATGACCCTGATTGTTGCTAACGATCTGTGCATCCTGTCTGATCAGTACTGTATGACAAAGAAGCAAGATGAATCACTCTTGCCACAATCCAAAAGCAGATTTTTCTGAAGCAGATGATGGAGGCACCTAACAAGTGAACCTCTTTTAAATGAATGAGGCTTCACGGCGTGTCCTTTTCCCATGTGTGAACGGAGTGAACAAAACACAAACTATACGTCTCAGGGCTGAAGTAACATGATTTGTCATTTCTGGTGGTTGTTTCTCAGCCACTGTGTTTGCAATGTTCCTCCAAAGCCTTCGTTGAAGATACCAAGCTTGACTGAGTGACAGCAATGGAGGAAGGGGGCTGTGCACAAGCAGTGATTGACACTGTGTTAGACTCCTCCTGCTCTGAGTGGCTGGTTTCATTCAGGCGTAGTGGACATTTGCAAATGACTTTAGAAGCACGAGGAGGAGACACTGATATTTTCACAGACTCATGTGAGCTCTCTGTAAAAGTTGCTGAATTATAAGCCTTCAAACATCCACAGAGAACAAAGTTCTAAGGTCAGTGTTTCAAAGCCATGTAGAATCTTCAACCTGATATATGTTACTCCTCAGGTCAAAACCTTTCTAATGATGCATTTGGTTTTAATTTAAGTTTTAAAGTTTTATATTTCATGGACACATTTTGAGGAGCCGCTGACCATCTAGAACATTACTACGGGCTTGGGGTTCTCATTCCCAGGTCGTCCAATACCCCTAGAGGTTCTCTTTAGGGGTTTAGGGAAAATATCTTGGCTTAGAGTCAAAATTCTTTATCATTGTTATCTCCTAAGTCACCGGGATCTTTGCTCCAAAGTTCTTCTGCTCTGAAAATGTCAAACTTTGTGACTCTTGCTCAGTTTTCTCAAAATCAAATGTTGGCATGTCCACAGAAAGTGCTGGACCAATCGTCTAAAGAACTGTAGCCTTTAACTTCTCCATCATTGCACTTCTCCTCTGTCCCTACAATCACATGGCCATCTTGTTGGTAGCCAACTTTGATTCTGCCATTTTTGTAGTTTTCTCCTTTGTTTCAACCAACACACGGCTGAACTGCTGTCATTCACTCTTTGCACATTTGCATTTAATTGAAATTATTTTAATATTTCATTCATGGTGTTATGCTGGATTACATCCCTTTGTCAAAAGGATAACAACTGATTGCGAGGTGTTGTTAACCTCAGCTCTTTAATTATTGACGCAAACATCCCTCGTACAGCTTAATAGTAAACAAGACCTTAAAAAAGCATCAAAAACGATCACTGCCCACACATGTCCTCTATGACTACTTTAAGCTGCTGCCATCAGGAATGCGTTTCAGATTGCTGGGATGTAAAATAAATAGAAGGAAGTCTGGTTTAATTCCAGAAGCCATTAGACATGTGAACAGCCACGGTACAATGCTTCAAATTCTTCCGAAAGTGCAGCAGTGTGTTTCAGAAGCACACCAGAGGTGCTGGTGGAATTTGAGGGATCAGTTTTCCTCAGAATGACAAATGCACTTAGATTTTGATCTTCTATTTCAGCTATAGCTCCGGACAGCTATGGATTGGCCACTGTTATTAACTCTTGTGTATGACATTCTAACATATTTGTCATATTCATATTTCATATTTTTGGATTGTATTTTGTGTTTATTGCCCCTTGAGGGATGAATATAGTATTTGAACTGCACATCATCTACGGACTTCACTAATCTAATCTTGTTAATAGAAATTTTGGTGCATCAATCCATTTTATTTCTTCATTTCATAACTATTAGCCTACAATTCCATTCAATTTTAAATTCAATTTGATATTGGGCTACTTTATCAATTCACTTTGTGGTCCTTCAAAGTGAATTGTTGAGTATTGAGTGTTCATCCAAATGGCCCCACAAAACACTGTGGGCCCCATACTGTGGGTGTCCTCCCTGACCCCATTAAGTGCGTAATACAAGGGCACACACACACACACCAACAGGGCTTCCTTGGATGTTGTGGCTTAATATTAGTTTCAAGAAAGGTGATTTCAAATAGAATATCCTCACATTCATTAAAATATAAAATTAAATGAGCAACTTCATATTTTACAATCGCTGGATTTACAGTGTTTTTTCTTAACAGAGATGGTGGCGTTTGCATTTGTGTTGCGGCAGCTGCAATTTCAAATAGAAAGAAGACAGCCCATAACGGTAGTCAAATATGCTCAGCTCTCAGCAGAAAGCAAGACGGCTCCACCTGTTTAGCACCTGCTTTGGGCAGCCATCAGATACTATATAATATAATTCCTTCAGAGGAATGGGTATCCATGACAAAACCTGTCCATCCACAGTGAAAATATTGTGGTGGTGCCAAAATGGATAGCAAGGAACGAGGGTGTGAGCCTGAATGATGGACTGTCTGGGCTCAGCAAAACATCCCACCAAAGGCCTGTTCCTGTACATTCCTCCGGTACATTGCAGGAACGTGCCCCTTACTCAATAGGGAGGTGGACCATATGCTCATCCAGGCATTTGTCATCTCCTGTCTAGACTTCTGTTACTCCCTCCTCACCAGAGTCTCTACATCTGCCATCAGACAACTGCAGACAGTCCAGAACGCGGCTGCCTAACTGATGTTGTATCTCCTCTCCCCTGCTGCAGCTTACATCCAGTTCAAGAATCATTGGTGACATCTAGTTTTTGTTAAATACACTTATTGGAGGTTGCTTTGGACTGTAATTTAATTTTATATACTGTAAGGTGTACAGACCTAGTACATACCAGACTCAGCAAACCATATCTGTTGAAATGTTTTGTTTACTCATTTTCTGCCAGCACGATAGTCTGAGACTGTATGTTGTCTGATAAAGACCTTCATTGGTGGTGGTTATAGTACTAAACAGACAAAGATCTCCCCATCCGCAGAAATTTAAACTCACAGAAAACAGAAAAGCCCTAAGAAAATAAAACCTCTAAAGGCTAACACCCACCGGGGGCGTCTGTGTCACATTCTGGCTGCTGGAACTGATCGCGCCCACTGTAGTCGATGCTTTAAAACCCACCGGGAGCACGGCGGCGCATCCCAGAAGAGGCTCGGCACTCGTCTCCGCTAAAGATATTTGCCAATTCTATTTTCAACGCTGGCTTTCACTTTAGCTGCTGTCTGTAGCTACGGCACAACAAAGCAGTAAATACACAGATTTAAAACAGACAAAATACAAAACGTAGCTTGTTTGGATGTTAGAAGGATGAAAAACACAATAAAATGACCAAATCAATAAAAATCTGAGCAAGTCAACGTATCCCCCAGGCAAAGTGCTCCACGCCTGAAATGCTTGTGAAACACTCCCGGTGGGTTTGACAAGGTTTTACACCGAGGACGGAGTGAAACCGGACCACAGCCGGAACGCCACGCTGACGTCCCAGGTGAGTTTCTAGGGTACTCTTACCCAACAGTGACGAAACATCACAGAATCAAGGAAAAAGGCTGAGTAGAGGCCAAATGAATCACAGTGCTGTAATGGTAAATCATTCAGGAGCGAACAAAGGACCGCAGGATGTGTGAAAACAGACAAAGTCACTGGATCATTAAGATAATGAGCCTCACCAACTTTTTCACTAAAACCTCAAGTGAATTGTGTGTCTTAATGTTTAACAGATCATCTCAGGACTTCACAGGCAGCCACTCCTGCATGTTTTTGTGATTAGCACATGTGCTGTCACCATGGAGAAGCTATAAACTGTGGCTGGCCTGGATAATATTCCACCTGGTCACGTTAACCTGACTCCATATGCCACATGTTATTCTTCCTGGAATCATTTCAATTAGAGTTCCAGACTTGTGACTCAGTACATTAGTCACCTCTGAACACATGCGCCGTATACGGTGCTCCCTCTCTGCACATTCAAATGAGATACAAGTGGAAAAAAGCACCTGTTCATTCAACAACAACAGAATCAGCCCTGGTGACCATGTAAACCAGACTGCTTGTACTGTTTACTGTTACTGTTTCACTGCTGCATAATATAACATCTGATGCTGCTCATGTGGGGATTCTTGAATCCTTCATGTTGAATTCCTGAATCGTTGTGTCTCTCTCTTAATTGCTGTTATGAGCTGATTGATTGATTGATTGATTGACTGTTCATACCAAGAACAGTTTACTCTCTAAGAAGCTGCGTAAGGGCACTGTGTCACTGGTTTAGCAGGACTGTAAATGGGCTGCCATGTTGGACGGGCTATAAATTATTCATTTGGCTTTTTGATCGGCCTATCCGTTACATTTCCAGCTGCAGTGTGATGACAAGCCACACTTTTACTTGCAAAGGAGATGTTATGTGGCATCAAAAACACCTTCTGCAAACAGATGACACACTCTTTAATACTTTAATAATTTAAATAATTATAATCATTATTAATAATTATGATGATTTAAAATGTTACGAGTTTGGTGCTCAACATTTTGCTGATATTCGAACTATGCAGTGCTCCTGTGTTTTCCTCTGTGAGCCTTGCGTGTAAAGCTGACTGAGGTCAACAGCTTCTAAGGTCAAATAAGTGGTTCACTCATTTAATCCCATCGGATTAAATGGGATTAAATCCCATAAAAACTGTTTTCATGTACACAGGACATAATAGTATGAGCACTATTGAATGCAGCAGACACAGGACCACTACAAACTTCAACCCTGGTTCCAGAGTGTTGTCAGGACTTTATTATTGTTACTTTTATGTCTGGTATGTTTCTGTATTTCTGTGCTTGTTGAACAGGTGTGATAAATTATTCCTCTGCTCGGCTGTCCACTGTGTGTGTGTGTGTGTGTGTGTGTGTGTGTGTGATGAGCCCCACCCTCTCTCTAACACTAACATAGAGTGCAGAGGAGAAAAAAGACAATAAGCAAGGATAACTCAATGTTAAATTCCTCCAAAACATATTTCTCACTCCCTGGTTCCATCAAGTACAGTTTAAAGAATCAACCTTCAGAATTTCTGGATTCTTACAAATGTAGAACAGATTTTGGGGGTTTTTCTGTGCTCTCAATTATTTTCCCTGGACGAGGAAACAACCTGCCAATCAGAGTTTTGTGGGCAGTGATAAGAACGAGACATCATCTTCATACATAGCTCATAACTTCCCACAAAATGGTCCAAAAAGTGTGAGTGAGAGGGATGAAGCTGTACTGGTTGTTTTATACTTCTCATAAACTCACATATTTCTTTAAATATCTTGAACAATATTAACTTCTTCTAGCAACTACAACCCAAACTACTGTGTTGACTAAAATGACTTACACAGGCCAGGATATGTAAGTGTACACTGATTGAGTGGAATATAACCATGAGGGAGTGGTTGTCCAACACTATGGTCACACTGCTCCAGCCATACTGTTCGAATGTGCCAATTATAGTGGGACGTAATGGAAATGGTTCATTAAATATCCAGATAACCAGGCTTCTCCAAAATCACTGAAGCCATTGTCGAGGGGGGGTTAAATTCTGTGTGTGTGTGTGTGTGTGTGTGTATATATATATATATATACATACACACACACACACATATATATATATATATATACATATACACATTGGGAAGCTCGGGAAGACTCCCGAACAGGCAACACTGGCCGATGTAGTTTTTTTTTTTTTCAATTCCTGATGTCAGTAGATGCATCTAAATGTATCTTGGATTTAGCATTTTCCAACTAACTAACCAACTAACTTGACTAACTGTCAAAATGGTAGTCCAAAAAGTAAATTTATTGTCATTATCATTTACTGTTATTATTGTTAGCTGCCAAGACCAGTGACCCAACAGTTTAGGATCAACTAATATGTTTACGTTCCAATTCAGTCTCACAGATCTTTAGTATTATCAGACTTGTATTAGTCTTAAAATTACTGCCATAACATTTTCACAGAGGGCCCTTCCATCTCAGCCCCGTATTGTATTTCAGTCCCACTGCATCCCTGCTTCACACCACACGCCACTTAATTCTCCACCTCCTCCCAGCAGACTGATTCATCATTTTCAGTGATCAGCCCTACTACAGTGTCGTCACAAGCGTCACCCACGCACGTGAGGCGTGCATGGCCGTTCATTCATTAGAAAAGAGGTAGTCGAGCAGCAGAGAACTGGGCATGCTGCCCTGTGGGGGCCCTGTGTTCTTGGTGTGAGTGAAACAGTCAGTGTGACTTCCAGTTCTCACTGCCTGGGGCCTGTCCGTCACAAGGCTTAAGATCCAATTGCCAGTACTCATTGCCAGGAAGCTCAAGCTTCTGGCTTTGACTTTAGAGCGGAAGGAATGGTATGAAATGTTAAGAGGAAGTCGACAAACAACATTCCTCAAATAGGTCAAGCTTTTTTTCTTTCATCATGCACAAGCCACTTGACATGGATCAGGTGTGGTACGGAGTCCTTTAGGCTCACAGGTGTGATGGCTAGAGGGCAGCTAAAAGGAAAATGGTGGTCATGTTAAGACAGGTGGGATTCCAGCCTGAGCCAGTCCTGCCTGAATATGTCAGAGCAGATATATGCCAGTTTACCGAATGTCATCGAGGCCAACAGCCTTTTTGCACATTCAGTCGCAATAGAGAGTTCTTCAGCCCAGCTGTCAACATCAGTGTCAGGTCAAGGATGCTTCAGATGACAAGGGACTACCTTCCCACTGCCAAAACAAGCATAAAGCCTGTCTTGCTCAGTTGGAAGGCTTTGTCAGTCACTGACCTGTTTTGTGGTGCTTTACAGTCTGTAGTATTTGATCCCTGAAAACCTTAATTTCACTTGTGATGTGAATAATATCTATATCAGAATCATCAAGCGTACATCATGTACAAGTGACATATGGCCATTTAGTATTTTATAATGGGATATTTTATTCACAGTCAACTTATTTCAACATGTTTGTTCTATTTGTACCTTTTGGGTACAAATAAAGTGATGGGTGATGTAAACACTTAGCATACAGAAGTAAATACACCAGAAACTGTGAAAAACATACAAACGGACATAACACAAGCAAATGAAGAAAGCATCTTTTCTTTTTTGATAACAGCATTAAAAACAAACAAAAACACATAAGAAACACATACTAATTAGAAAGTTTGACTGCAAATGTTGTCTTTAGAAGCATTTCCAGTTCCTACTTTATAGGTGACAACACCAGCAACACTTGTAGTATGTATGATGATGATGATGATGATGATGATGATGAGTAGGATATGTGATGTTCCAGAAATATATGAAAAAATGCATGAATGAATTTTCATAGTGGTGTTTTATGAGTTTCTGAATATTATCACATCTCCTACTTATGTAGTTATATAATGTGTAACTGCCCTTCCCAATTTTATTGAATAACTGAAATATTTTATTGTATTTCATCTTATCTTTTATATTTTGAAGGCATTCCAATGTCATAAAGTGTTTTTAAAGTAAAGAGGTTTAAAAGTGAAGTAGAAGTACTGCATTTCTCCTATTTATAGACCAAATATAGTGTCCATTATTGGGCACTGTGACTGGCCTGAAGCCGCATGACCATGATACCCAACCCATCTATGTGTAGGTTAATATGTGTGTGGATGTACAATCTATTATTTGTTTTAAAAATGTGCTCTGCTTCATCAGGTGTTGCTGGAGCCCATAACTCCTGTAACTTTTCAAAATATAATTCTGACTGGACAGAAGTTGATCATTATCCCTGAACATGTCTCACTACTAACATTAAGTTAGCTGTGAAAAAATCTGGTCGTGAGCTTGAGCTTGGATCACCGTCTAAAGAAAGTGGTCCAGTCGTGTTTTTATCAACTAAGAAATATCTCAAAAATCAATTCTGTCCTCTAGAGACAATTGTAATGCTTTTATATCCTCCCATCTCAATTACAACAGCTGTCCAGAACAAAGCATTTCTACTAGCTTCCAGTCTATTCCAAGTACTATGAATAACATACAAAGCTTTGCACCGGAGCGTGCAACTGAACTCCTTATTCCTTACTGTCCAAACACATCCCTCAGGACTGCCACTTTGGGTCCTCTAACTATTCCAGAGTCCAGGTCAAAACAAAGGGTCATCGAGCCTTTGCCGAGTGACTCCTCGGCTCTGAAACTGAAACTTCCACTTAGCGCCAGGTCAGCAGACAAGTCCTTTAAATCTCATCTTAAAACTCACCTTTACAGAATACGATTTTTATATCATGGATTTGTTCTTTATGTGCACGTTTCTGCGTTTCTTTTATTCCTATTATGTTATTTTGATATCAAGTAATTAGTATTGCCTTTGGATAAACTGGAAAGCTCGCTTGAAAAGTGCTCTAAACAAAATCATGATTAATAATCCCTCATTGCTTAAGAACAAGTACAGTATGTCAAAGTTAAAGCAGGATTTTAGTCGCCTCCCTCACTATGACAACTGGCTTTTCATTCTTTTCAGTAACAGTATTCTTCAAAGAACACCAAGTATAAAGACAAAACAGGACACACTTTATTGATCCCATGCAGGAGAACTGGGGCAACACTTTCCAAAAGTAGCTTAAAGTTGTTGGTATTCCATTAAGGTACAGTCTTTGCTATAGAGTGAAAGCCTGTGAGGAGAGGCCAGAGTGAGAAATGCCCTAAAACTGCCCTCAGAACAGGAGCCCTGACTCAGTGATCCAGTCTTCTTGTAAGACGGACATAGGGTCTGTTAGAAGAGGCTATAAGAATGAAGAGAGGGGGATGTGAAAGGGGATAGTTAACTTCTCTCACAGCTGTGACTTCATTTCAGTCCAGCTGTGACTGCCTTCAGCCCCCCCTCTCCATGCTTCATGCCCAGTTCATGCCCATCCTCCCCTTGGCTCTGTGAGCGGCTGTCTAGGACAGATTATGCTGGCGGACGTCCAGGCCGATGCCAGGCCCTTGTCAACAGAGCGGCCTTTGTACTGAGATGGCAATCCACAAAGTCAAGCCAACATCTGCAGGATAAAGGGCTGGAGGGGTGGGAAGGTCAGCTGAGGGGAGGAAAGGCCAGAGTGGAACAAAAGGGCAGGAGACAAGACAGAAGAAAATCATTGTGGAACTCAGGTGGACCAACTCAAGAGCTCCCCCTACATATGTCTCAGGAATGACGTTCTACATGCAACACAGAATGCAGTGCAAAGATTAATAAATAATACGTCACCTTTATGAGGATATTATCATTTCTTCCAGGACATTTGAGTGAAGGAAAATTGTCTTCAACCTTTGGCTGCTCCTGGTGAGATGTAACTATTAGAGGCCTTAAACGCTGAAGGCCTTGGGGTTGCATTGGCAAATAAAAGTCCCTGATTGTTCTATAGTGACTGGAAACAACAAGGACACATCTGTCCCAGATGCCGACATTTACAAAGCCTGTAAACCTCCGGCCCCTCTGTGTCGACTGGTTTGTTCTAATTTAATTGGACATTTGTTTGGGATCTACCACTCATCTCTCAGGTTCCTGTGGATCCTGGTCCTGGTTCTCCTGCTGTGGTTCTCTGGCTTAATGAATCACTGCTGAGGATCATCAGCTACCAACACTTTTACTAATATTAGTCCTGTTATTATTCAGATATTAACTATTGTTATGTTATGTATCCACTGTTACCATATTGCTAATTATTAGTCATATTCCTACAGTCAGTACTATAGCTGCTCTTAGTATTTTAGTTGCTGTTTGCTTTCTCTCTCTCTGTCCAACCTCCACCCAACACGGACCCTGACAGAAGCCTCCCCCTCTGATCCTGGGTCTGTTCCAGGTTTCTTCCTGTTAAAGGGGAGTTCTTCCTCCACTGTTTCTTATATAATATCTGATGCTGCTCATGTGGAGATTCTTGAATCCTTCATGTTGAATTCCTGAATCGTTGGTCTCTCTCTTAATGAAAGAGTTTGGTCTAGACCTGCTCCTTATGGAAAGCGTCTTGAGATAACGCTGTTATGAACTGGCACTATATAAATAAAGATTGATTGATTGAGACAAAATGAAAAATTTATATGTTTTACGTATGATATTACTTTTCATGTAATTTAAAATGTTAAATTTCCTGTGCCTACATCACTGAATTTTTTACATGTGAAATGGTTCCTTGTGGCATAAACTCATATGTGGTTTTGAATCTAAGAGTAAATCTGCCTTAAGAATATTTGCTTGAAGCACTGGAACCCCAGTTCAATTCGATGGCTGTCAGGTAAGCAGAAAATTGTCACATTATGTTGCACTATACAGAACTGAAAGCTGTTGTTTCGCATCCTTGATTCAGTGGAATCAGATATTTCCCCCAAAATAGGATCTTTGCTGTGACCATGGCAGCCTGCACGCCTCAATTAACACTGTACAATTAGCAAAAACAGCTGTTGTACTTCTACTGTGAATCTACAAAACTGTTCACAGAACAAAGGCACAAAGTGCTTTACAGGAGTAACAAAAAAAAAATCATAAATAAAAATAAAAATGATAAAAGAAACAACAACAAACAGCCATAAGAATGAACAGATCTATGAACACCCCAATCATATCCCATGAACATTTAGACAGCAGAAGATGAGGAAAAGGCCGGTTTGAATAAACAATCACCTTTTGTTTTTAGCCGAGTGCGAGGATATAAACCCTGGTCAGTGGATCTCAAGGGCCTACTGGTGATGTATGGATGAAGCAGCTCAGAGATGGAGCCTGACCATGCAGGGCTCTATATGTAAAAACAAGAGGATAGGATGGGTGTGATGTGAGTTGATCTGCTTGATCTAGTAACAGCCTTGCAGCTGCAGAGATGGCTTACTGAGGCAGGTGAAAAGGGAGTTACAATAGTCCAACTGGGACGATATAAAAGCCTAAATAAGTGTGTGGGCCTAAGTTTAGCAATGTTTCTTAAATGAAGGAGGCATGTCCTGATCAATGATCTGATGTGTGATCAAAAAACATGGCATGATCGAGTATAACACCCAGATTTGTAAACCACTGAGCTACCGATCCAGGCAGCTCTGCAGCTCTGCAGCTCTGCAGCCAGCTCACTGTCTGCAGTGTTACTTCTTCTGCACTGTGTACCGTTGTGGACTCCACTGTACACCTGGCCTATTTGCTGTGTTTGGTAGTGATGTGCAGATCGATCCTGAAATATTGACACCTCCGATACCGGATCTTTATGCTCTAAAATCGATTCTCAAATCAAAATATCGATACTTTTGATACTTCAGTCATTTGAGGTAATGTATATCCTTAACAGGAACATGGTGAAAAGTAACTAAACTATTGAGATCTTGTGTAAATGACAAGCGGTTGGTGTGAACTACTTTTTCTTCCGCCTGGGTAAGTGCGTCATGCGTAAGCGCAGCGGCACGCTGCCACAGTCTGTGTATTGTTCCTTAACAAAAACCTGTGAATGAGGGAACAACAGTGTCAATGTTGAATGCTGTGTTATTTACATGTTCAGTATTTTCATGTTAACATGTCCATGTAACATGAATTAAGACGCAAGTTTGCATCTTTATAGTGGTTCTTTTAATTTATTTTAATGTTTTTATAATTGTACCTATTTTCTTTTCTTCAAAGAAACACCATTTTCACATATTTTGTATGATTGTGTCCTCAGTTTGGTTTTTCTATTGTTGTATTAACTCGGTTATATTGTAAATGAGGCCGCTACCTCAATATACTTCAGAGTTTAAAATAAATAAATAAACAAAGGAAGCTGTGATTTGAAATACACTTCTTTTTTTAGATTTAAAAGACATATTAGGTGTAGTCGCATAAAATATAGGTATCGGTATTGGTATCGGTATCGCCGATACCAGCCTGAATTTTACTCAGTATCGGATCGGAAAGGAAATCAGTGGTATCGAACATCACTAGTGTTTGGCCTGTGTGTTCATGGCAGCCTTCTCTGCCGGGAGAGGCTTTGGGTGGTGAACTGAGCCAGCAAGGAAAGAGGGGGTGGGAGCAGGAAGTTGTACTCTTTCAAATTCTGAAGTTCGCTCTCTCGATGCTGCCAACTGCAGCTTGAACGTCCACAGAGTCAGAGTGGTATGAAGGAGGATGATGTATGGATTGCAGTCCGCCATGACAGAACCCCCAGGACAGGCTCACACAGTAAAGCAGCATGTGAAGCCCAACAATTTAGCAACAAACCAAAACACAATTGATATGCTAAACCTGACTCTAACCCTCTCAGCACTTGTCTTTCCCTGGGTGTTTTGGGCAGAAGGTATTGTGATGAACACATCTTGAACACACTAAAGCATATTTGGGCCCAAGATCCAATCTACAGTCTACCACCCTGTGATTTCACCCCTATGTTTCCACTAGTTGAAGAGAAAAGAAACGATAAATAATGTAGCCATCATTACTGCTAGCTACCTCATCAAACCAACAATGAAAAAATGGCCACAGAAAATAGTGTTCATGAGATTCATGCACTTCTAATTCTCTCTGAATAATAAATTAACATTAGTTCCTTCATCCAAGTGAAATGGTACTGCTTTTTTTAGTATAACTTCTGAGATTAGTTTTTTTTTATGGCATATTTGCCTTTATTGGACAGCTTGACCGTGAAGAGGCGGATAGGAAACAGGTGGAGAGACCGGGGTAGTGTATGACCTTCAACAAAGGTGAACTAGTTGTTGCATTATGTGGCAGTTCTGTAAACACTCCGCTACTAAGGCCCTTTGTTCATTTGGTGGTCTGGTTAGTTTCTTCATTGGTGTTTATTGGTTGTAATGACATTACTGCGGGTGTTTGAGTCGTCACAGTCAGTAGAGTTACTAGTGCTGATGCTAGTATTGTAGCAGAGTGTTTTTCTGGGAAGTATTTCTCTACCCCGAGTCAATTAAGATCAATAAACTTTTACTATGAGTGTTCACAGATGAAGCTCGACTCTCTGTGGTTGTGACGCATTTGTCTGCTGCATTTATTCATGTGGTTCTCTGAGCTCATGGCCTCATGGTGGAAGCTAGTTAGTTGAACATTGGAAACATCGACTGCAGAATCTGAGCGGGAGGGGACCTCAAGCCAAGGAGACATGGTGGAGGTGGTGTACGTCTAGAGTTGTTGTATGTGCCTCTCAAAAACAATACTGGTTTGACTCCGTAGCAGCTGTGAAAAATTAAAAGTAAACACACAAATGTAGGACCGTACTGAATGTACTTGGACCTTCGATCATTTTCTCGCCTCTATTACAAGAGCCTTGGCCTTGAAGTGAGTAAAGACCACTGAGCAGCTGGGTACTGGATGGTATATACAATAAAATATCTGTAGGTGGTTAATATACACTATATTTAACAGTTATGGCACAATAAGAGCAGTGATATGGGCAAGACACTGAACCCCAACTTGCTCCTGAAGCAGCTTCAGTGTGTGAAAGAGGATGTAATGTAAAAGTGTTTTGAGTAGTCGAAATGACTAGAAAAGTGCTATACAAATACAGAGCATTTACCATTTACACGTAAGTGAAGCATGTTCAGCACACTGACATTTTAGACCAGTGACAAGATAATTTCAGCTAAAATTACCTCCGAGCTTTGCACTTAAATAATGTAAATAACATATTGCAGCCATAATGTATTGAATATCGGGCAATACTGGTTGGACAGTTGACTACTTTGGTTGTGATTCAGCTGTCATGAAATCTGTACTTTGATGACCCCCCCCCAGCTTGTTCATTATAAGGCAGATGTTTGTGTGAAATATCTTGACACCAATGAAATCCATTTCCATTGAGTTTCACACATATAAGGTACAGAATTACTTTAATAATCCCCAGGGGGAAATTGCTTGTACATAGGACAAATTCATATTCTCCACAGATTTAAGTGTAATAACTTTAGTTTAGTTCTTGATTTTCCATTTAGCGCCACCATAAAACTTCTTCGGGCAAGAACGGAGGCACACCTTGGACCAACAGAGACAGACAACCAGTCACACTCATTTAGAGTCACCAGTTAACCTAACCTGCACGTTAGAACTGAAGAAGCCTCTTGGATGGGAGGCGAAACGTCTTCAAGTATCTTCAACAAGTCCAGTTGACTTTTACTCAACTCCTAAGGAATAACTATGACCTGGATGACTGAGAATCTTCACAGACTAACCTGCATGTCTTTGGACTGTGGGAGGAAGCCGGAGTACCTACAGAAAACCCACGCAAGCATGATGAGAACATGCAAACTCCACACAGAAAGACCCACGTTCAAACCTGATTTGAAGATTTGAACCTGGAATCTTCTTGCTGTGAGGCAACAGTGCTAACCACTGCACCACCGTGCTACCAAGTGTGTCCAGTAGGACTTTAGTGCCAATTAGAAAATGTTAGCAGCCCCACAGAGTCTCTAGCATGTCTGTTGACTCATAGGCCTGGTTATGCTATTCCACACTTTCTGACTTGGGTCAGCCATTTTTTTTAATATACCACCAACTCATTAATGTTATCTAGACACTGTTCATATATCAAGACCAAAGATTTAAAAATCAGCAACAACTACAATAATAATAATAATAATAATAATAATAATAATAATAATAATAATAATGACTATATAATTATAGTAGTACTGGATGACATTCATAGCGTTGCACTCAGTTGTACATATGAAAAGAGACAGAAAGAAAGCCAGTTAGTGAGCGTTCTCACCTCCATACAGCTAACCAATCAGGCATCAAATGTCAAATGTCAGACTGTCAGATTCAGAAAGTTACAGAAATAATTTCTCAGCAGGACAAAAGTCTAAGGCCTGTCCTCAGAGCGCCATGCTGGTCCCATCATTAGCTATGATGATATACCTCTGCTCTGGAATCCAAGTTAATGTGTGGACATAAATAATGAAGAGTCAAGACATAGTTTTAAACACAAGAGCATAGTAACTAACCCATACCTAACCTGCAGCATCACTTCAGGGGCTTGTTGGCACAATAACAGCATCCAGTTCTGCTAGCAGGACATAGGGATTTAATCAGAAGGATGTTCAACTCCTCATATAACATGAAATCTACCAGCCTCCCAAATGTATTTCTGTCAGACTCAATTGGTTTTATGTATATGCTGCTAGAGTATGTACAGCACTTGGTATTTCAAAGCACACTCCATCAAAGCTATCACAGGTTAAACTCGATCAAGCCCCATTTGTATTCGTTAGCACAGACACTCCCACCACCTCATCAACGTGAAAGGACACTCTAAGTAGACTGTAAATGGAGTCTATTGACTGAGTCCATTGATCTTCCAGCTAATGAGTTTTCTTGAGACCAGCTGACCACTGGTACATGATTAAGTATTACAGTAATTAGCAACTGGGTGCAATGCTGACACCAAGCTAGGTGCTACTATTCAGAACCAATGAGGACCAGTGTCAACACACACCAACAAACCAACAAACCAGTATGAGGCCTTTCATTTCTCTGCATTGGCCAATTGGTCTATACGGCGGATAAAGCTGTGATGGAATAAAACGTCCTGTTTTTCCTCTTTGAACAGACAACAGGCCGTGCTGGACCACACTTACTTGATACCACAAGACTGTCTGTTAATGGAAACCATGTGTATCGGTGCAGTCCTGCCAGCTCTGACCCTCTGCTGCTGGACAAAGCCTCTAAATGTGACACTATGTCAACATCAACGTCTACATGGTTCATTCAAGTGAACAGACTGCGTGTGTGACCTACATGGACCATAAATAGAGTGTGGGTGTAGTGATACCCACAGGTTGCATGTGAGAAACAAACACAACTGATATTTGCAGACTGCATGTTTGCTACAGTGCATTTCACTGTTAGCTAAATCTTAATACGTATTGAAGAAATAGTTTTGCTTTCTTTCTGAGCATGAGATGTGAAGATCTGTGTCAATCACACCTGAATACAGTGATATGATGAGATGGACATAGAATCTAGGAATAAAACACAATGTATTTAGGTTTTTAGTGAGTGTCAATGCCGTTTACAAACAGTTTACATTACTACTTCTATGTGATCCATTTTTCAACTCATATAGTGTATTTCAATTTTCACATGCATGCATGACAAATCTGCACAGAGAGATTGACACACAGAAAAATGATCACAGCTGACGGCTCGAGAATATCTCCCATGACACCACAGACGTCCTGTGCATATGCACACACACAAACACACTTCATACATTATGGACACAGCCCATCCTCCTCAGCTGTTTTCCCTGAGCAAACACCAATCTAGCTAGTGCGTGACTGCACCAGAGGGATATTGTGTTACTATGTGGGTGCTGGTGTGTGAGAATGAGTACGGGGTGGCAGGATTTAGCAACATAAGCTTTGCTGGGTTAGGGGTATCTGGGGTATCTATGGCTAGCGGCTTCCCCGAACTTAAGCCTCTCTTCCTGGGTATATGGCTGCAACACCTGTCCTCACAGACATATGTAATATTACTTCCACTGGCTCACACACAGACTGAGGAGAGAGTGGGATGGTGTGTGAACTGTATGTTTAACTCAGACAGTAAATATGCATATGTGTTACATTTGTTTAACTTTTTGCCATGTGGTGTGCTGACAAGCATATTGAAAGCAAATGTGTCTCTGTAATTTAATGCATGATGAAGACTACATATTGCTTTATATGCATCATCAATGAAACAAACTGTGCAGATTATTTCTCACTTAACATTAGGAAAGACTGCACTTACACTGCAAAATAGCTTCACATTCCTGTTTTTGGAAACGCCGAGTGTTCGTTTAGCCCTATAAAGGCATAAGGGGAAGTCCTCGCCCATTCATTTTCTATGGGGCACAAGTGAATTCCCTCTGAAGGCATTGCACAGGTCATGGGATCGACCTGTGACACGAGAAAAGGATGAAATTGTCGTGCAAATAAGGGCCGAATTCAGCTGGAAGCTTCAAGGGGAGTAGTGGAAAAACTGCCCAAAGAAAGTGATGCAGTAGTGAGTAAGAAAGTTCAGTCATTATCTTTGCTGGGGATAAATATCTGTTGGGGAAGATCAATATTGTAGTTTCAGAGTATCCTTCTTTTTCCAACTTTAGCCTCCAAAGTTACAGATAGAAGCAATGTGTAATTTGGAGAAAGTCCTGACCCCAGCAAAGCAGACTTTTTTCCTTCCAGCACCAAAACCTGAGGAAGGAGTTTTCAGATTTACCCAGCTTTGATTTGCTTTTACAAGTGTCATTTTGAAAAAAATTAACTGAAGGACAGAACCGTGGACTACTGCACATAATGTTATTACTTATTACTAACTTACTTGGAAAAGATAAGATAAGATAAGATCAACTTTATTCATCCTGAAGGAAATTATTTAATGCTGCTTTGTCATTATTTGACCTGCCTTTCTGAACCTGTGATATTTTCTAATAAGCTGACCTGAACCAATACCAGCCACAGATCAATCAGGTGGTTAGCACTGCTGACTCACAGCAAGAGGGTTCCAGGTTCGAATCCGCTGCCCGACAAGGTTTGTGGTTTGAACGTTGAACCTTTCTGTTTGGAGTTTGCATGTTCTCCCTGTGCTTGTGTTGGTTCTGTCCAGGTCTCCCACAGTCCAAAGACATGCAGGTTAGGTTAACTGATGACTTTAAATAGCCCGTAGGTGTAAGTGCGAGTGTGACTGGTTGTCTGTTTTTATGTGTCAGCCCTGTGATTGACTGGCATCCAGTCCAGGGAGTACCCCGCCTCTAACCATGGATGGAAGAACTGAACATCTCAGATCGTCAACATTTACCCATTTGACAGGGTTAAGTTTCTACAATGTATTACCGTACATTTACACCTTTAAATCATTGGGAATAAAATGTCATGTGCTGATAATCTCATAGATTATAGGACAACTGAAAACAGAGCTGAAAGGTTGGTAGTGGTAGTAGCACTCATTCTCATATCACTCCATGCATCTAACCAGAGATTTAGACAAGAAATGGCCCACCTAGTCTCTTCCTGTATCTGTGTCACATGGGTTTGGACACTTCCAACCTTTTTAGGAGACTAGCAGCAGGTCCTAAATCTATTTGGTCCAATGGGAGAAGTGAACTCAGATTATGACAGCAAAGTAATTATTTAACCCATTTTTCTCAAGCCACATTTCTTCTGAGCATTTTGACACTGAAATGACATTTTTCAGACAGACAAACCAGGAGAAAATAATTTTTCTGGATACCTGCCTCTGTCTCAGCAACATACTCTGGCAACACACGTATCATATCTGAACCGCCTCCATCTGTTTCCAGACATTCTACAGCTCACTACGACTGACACTGAGCAAAAGTAAGAGGAATATTAAAATGCAAAATAGCTATCGAGACAGGAAGTGTAGACCCTTTCGTACCATTGGTATAGCCTGAAATGCATGTTATTAGAGCATCTTTGATCCAACTTAAACTGATAACAACTACTGGTCAGTCATCATCATTGCATTACAGCCTGGTTGTGCATGTGCTTGTCTCAAAGTACTAGCCACAGTCAATGTTTTATTTAATTGATTAATAGAACAAGTTGGCCACGTGTGATATGCAGAATTTAGATTTTTACTTACACGAAAATAAAAAAGTACTGACAAATTCGATGGAAGCCAGGACTGTCACAGTTAATTTCACAAGTGAACCTAAATGCAAACCACAGACAATGAGGTAGATGAGGTCTAACAGATGTATTGTAAAGTTATGTCGTGAGGATGAGAAGATAGGAGATGGCAGAAGGCTGACGAGAAATGGGGAGTTGCTAAGTGATGTGGCGGATGGAGGAAGTGTCGGTGTGTGGGTGGGCAGGCAGACAGACGGGTTGGCAGGGATCCTGATGCACAGCAACAAACAAGATTAACAAACAAGAGATCAAGAAAACTTTAGGAGTCTTCAAAGATAAACTGAGCCTGGCCATGCCTTGCTTTTTCGACAATGATCTGGCAATGGATAGAACGCCAGGGTTGATACACTGCAGAGTTGATGAACTAATGGGTGGCAAGTGTGTGAGAAGAGCAGGAACCACACAGAGAGACAAACATGGAAGCCAAATGGAATCAAGAACACCGGGAAACATTGAGTAAACAAGGAAATCCGAAGAGACAGTAGCACAGCAGTGCCCCTCAGGGGATGGCTTCCAGACGTCCCACCAAACCATTCGTGAACACCAAGCAGGGAGGGTTGAGGGAAACTGGAGGAGGGGCTCAGATGTAAATGTCCAGGGGGTAGAAAGAGGGAGCAGCTCTGGATGACAGCCTGGGTGGTGGCAACACAAATGGAGCCGCTCAGGAAGATGACCAGACGTATATAGGTGGTTAGGAGGAGGACCAGGAGGTTAGCAATGCTGGCTGGACTCCTCTGGAGGCAAGTGTTTAGGACAAGGGAAGCAGGGCTTTGGCAGGCAGCCGGAGCACTGGGAACCAGGGTGAAGAGCACAAAGGCAAGACTACTCTTGAGGTTGACCAGAAGGCAGGAAATCATGAAGCCAGAACCAGGTGGCTGGCCAGAATGCAGGGGATACTGCATCCCTTGACTGAGAAAACAGGAATTAAGCCAACAGGTTGCTGGGGGTTGGACCTCTGGTACCCCAGGAGACAGGACCACTGAAAACTCAGGGAGCAGAGTCACAGGAGGCTGGACCAAAGGAGACACTGGAAGCAGGGACATTGGGAGTGGTGCAGAATCTGGAGGTTGAGCCTCAGGATATACAAAAAGTGAAGCACTGGGCCAGAACCAGGCAAACTAGGCAACCACTGGAAACTGTGAACCAATAACACATTGACCACATGATTTTGAGCAGGCAACAACAGGGCCCCCCAGGATAGGTACCAGTACCTCCTGGCAGACAGGAACTCTAAAGTTCTGGTTCATTGTTAGCTGAGACTGCTGACTGCGTGAGCTGGGAGATGGGCAGGTGAGTTGGAGGAGTGAAACAGGAACCTGCAGAAGCACAGCCACAGGAGACAGCTGCAGTATAGATCTGGAGAGAGCTGTAGCATGGAAACAAGGGATTGCTTTAGGGATTGATTCAATTCAGAAGTGGACCTAAGCATAGAAGGAGGAATGATGAGAAATAGAGTGTGTCTAGGTGGCACAAGTAAGTCACAAGTAAGTCTCAAGTCTTTGCCCTCAAGTCAAGTCCTGAGTCAAGACCGACAAGTCTCAAGTCAAGTCCCAAGTCCTACCATTTGAGTTTCAAGTCCTTTTGAGTCCTTTTAACAACAGAGAAGAAATCCCAAACCATCCTCTTACAATATAAGTATGAGCAAGGGAATGAACCCGCTGTGGATTCATATACTGTGTTTGCAAAGTGACGCTATCAGTGAGTTGCAGCTAGCAGTTAAATTAGTTAGCCTATAAGCTAGTGTTAGCTTAACTTACCGTTCTTTGTGCAGCTTCAAATGTCGAACAAAGTTGGAAGTTGTTGCGTACATACTGAGATTCGTTTTTTGTTGGCCAGCTCGTAGTTTTTACACCCAAACTAAACTATCTTTGGTATCATTTTTGCCAACTGGCGCGCTTTTCAAGTCAAAAGGGTCAAGTCCAAGTGAAGTCACGAGTTACTGATGTTAAAGTCCAAGTCGAGTTGCAAGTCTCTTTACATTTTGTTAAGTCGAGTCTAAAGTCATCAAATTCATGACTCGAGTCCAAGTCATGTGACTCGAGTCCACACCTCTGCTAGGTGGTATGGCCAATGGAGGAACTGTGGATGAGAAGTTGACAACAAGAACATCCTGTAAGTATTTTACAGCTGTGATGCAATGACCTGTTGTGACATCATTCATTTCAGGTGTGTCTTTGGCGCAAAAAAAAAAAGTGCATGCTGACCAGAAGTTATGCCAAGAATGCCAGCATGCGACAAACAATCAATGCCTGTGCTTGTACCTACTGCTCACCTGTTTCACTCTGCTCCTTGACAATCTGCCACTGAATTACTTCATAAATGGCCAATTTACCATTGACTGTCCAAGTCTGAACTTTGGATCTGCATACATTGCTTTACACACTACAGAAAACGTGTCAGTCTGCACCCAAATGACCAGTTTACATTTGACATATTTTTCATGCTGCCTCAATACATACCTATAGCCTTCTGCACAGTCAGAATGCCGTTTGCATGGCAGAGCCCTGACTGTAGGCTGGTGTTGCCAGAGCTGGTGATTGATACCGTCGGTTGGGAAGGATTGCTGATTGGATAGCCTGTTAGCAACCTGATGTACCATCGTGGTGACTGGGCCCAGCTCGCAAATTTGATTATACAGCAACTTTCACATGCAGGAGGTAGTGGAGGCCACGCTGGTGCTTGACTGCAAATATGCTGCGTGTTTTGAGTGGTGATGGATGCCAGGATAGTCTCTTGGAACCCAGCTGACCTACAACTGACAGTGACTGGGGTATGCTACCAAAAAGAGCCTCTAAAAGTTAATGGCAATGGGGGCCACTAAAACATCAGATGTGACCAATATGATGAGATCAGAACAATGTAGTCAGCCCCGATTTTGACCGTCTGTGTCCCTCTGAAACATGGTTGCTTGATAAAATAGCTAACAGTATGATTGAGGTCCCTGGATATACGCGCTACATAAAGATCGGTTGAAGTCTAAATTAGAATCTAGAATTTTATGTTCTGGTTGTGTATATATGGCCATGTGCAACAGTAACTGTTAAGCCCACACAGTCAGTGCAAAGCATATTGAGACACTTGTTTCCAAACACATTACACTGTTAGAAAATGGCAGTAAACAATATGGTACTGAATTATTAAGTTAACACTGTTAAGTTTTTTCACCCACTTTTGAGTTCAGGATTTTTTGGGTGGGGACTCCATTAGCAGCTACAACCATTATCCATAATGGAATGCCCTATTACTATGTTTTTTAACAGGAAGCCAGCCTAATGGTGTGTTTCCAAATGCGGTCTGATAGACTTTTACACTCTCAACAAGATACTAATACTGACCAGGATGCTGGAACGCTTGACACAAAGACACAAGACAATCTGACACAGGAGAGAGGAAAATACAGACAATATATACACCAGGGAAGGAAGTGGGAGTGGGAAACACACAAGGACAGGAAGTCAAAGGACCTGAAACGAAAGGAAGCAGTTGAACGCCACAATAAAACAGGAAGTAACTTTAACAAACTTGACGAGACCTAACATTCAGACATAATATTATTCTTAGTGTTATTCTTCCTCTTGTTATCATTTTTATTAATTTTATTGATTAAAATAATGCAAAATAAATACTACGCTCTACCTCAAGATTAGCTTTATTATTATAGTACCGTATTGTTAGTTGGTCCTCAGATGATTCAGATATCTGTACAAGTTTGCTTTCTACTCAGCCTGTCCGTTCAGAGCTGCTTCAGTGCTGAAGGAACATGCCTGCTCAGAATATAGACTCCTTTCTTCACTTGTTAATATTCCAAATCATACAATGAAGGAAAATACATAATACATCCCTGGTGTGTGGGTGTAGCTTTCCTGCAGAGGGCAGGAACATTTAAGTACCAGCGGGAACCAGTAAGTACTTTATATGTACTGATTCATAGGGGGAATTACATCGTGAATTACTACAAATGACACAGTAAACGCCAGGAGGTTGAACCCTAAATCATAGGCTGTATCATAAAGTTTTACCAGATATTTCAGCTTTATTACAAGTTGCCTATAATAGTTTTGAAATCCATTTCTATTAGTTATGATAACATTGCACTCACCAAAGCTGAGATGTAGGAACATAGTGACGTTAGGGGGGCAACAAATACCACCACAGACGATTGGACAAGTTGTAAACAAGCCAACAGAAGTGCGACAATTTATAGACAAAGTTGGTCCTTAAACTACGAGACTGAAACTATACATATATATTTAAGTATGAAACCACAATTATCCCTTAAACTGATTTGTGGACTATTGGCTAACTCAGTGTCAGCACCAGAACATAGCCTGGCTTCTAGCAGTTGGGTACCAAATTACTGGCGAGTGGCCTGAAAATGGAACCATTCTGTGGTGAGTTTGACAAACAATCACAAAAATAGTGCATTCTCACCGCTTTCCAAACAATCTGACTGAGAGTACAAGGAGAAATTATTTAGGTATAAATAAAATCAGGGACCCTCACATTTTATGTTGATCAAGATGGTTTACTCAAAACATGTATAAGGCACCACATAACCAGCCACACGCTGCAAAACGTCACAGCGTTTTTTAAAGTTTAAGTAAGTGGGCACAGTGAATGAAATAGGGGGGCAGTGCCCCCTAGTGCCCCTCAGTTTATACTGAGTTAACCCAATTTATGACCACCACTCTACCATGGAGTGTTGTACAGATAACAGTGTAATACCATGGCTTTGTCCACAGCCATTATTATATTATTCCACTGACTTTATCCAAACAAATCAAATCCTCCATTGTCTCTGAGTTTGTCTCGTGCCAAAACCCAACAAAACGCTTCTGAAACTACTTGGCTGTACCGAATAATGATCACACATAGGCCTCGAAAAACACACACGCACATATTCATAAAAAAATACCAGCACATTTTGTGTTCATTAAGGTCCAGTTTGTCCTTTTTCTCCTCTTATTCAGTCAGCTGTCTATTAATGTTAAAGATCTGCCCCAGAGGGTTGAAGGATGAGGCAAGGCCTTCCCTGTAAAGACCTCACACATCACTCCTTACATTAATATTACCCTCCGCAAAGGGTATTCCCTGCAGTGTTGAAGTGGAGAAGCACACACAGACAAATGTAACTGTGCAGTACCACACATGCACGGAAAATACTTAATGCTGTCTTTGTTTCCCACCATGTTGGATCATCTATCATCAGGCCTAGGTCTGGAAATATCATTTCTAGTGGAACGAAGAAAAGCAAAGTCTTCCCTCTATGCTTTGTCTCTGCTTCCAAAAGCAGGACTGTTAAATTATAGAGTACGCGCCCCACCAACCACTCTGTGGCCCAGTGCATCTTGGGAAGGAAAAACAGTCAGAGAGAAAACTACAGACAAAACAATCCAAGATGATCTTATCAACATACACCATAGCCTACTAGATGGCTACTTTAGAGCTGTGATTACCAGACGGGTGTACTTGTCCCTCAGATGGTACTTCTGCAGTTGTCAGTTGCTTCTGATGGGCAGGCATGTGTTGTAGCTTGCTGCCATCAGTGAGTATTTGTGTGAGCGGGTGAATGAGAGGCAGATTGTTTTTTTTTTTATCAATGGATGCCAACTTCGCCTTCCTTCCTTTCAGAAAGCATCGGTAAAAGTGTTTGAGCACACACACTGGCTGACATTTAGGAGTGGTTACAATCAAGAGGGGCTCTGTTTTACACTCAGTGAAAAATGTGGAAGATGTGACCTCAACACTGAAGTGAGAAAACTAAAACAATCGACTACTCTCAAAGATATAGTCAGCGATCCTAATCCAATATACTTTTTGTTCAATTCAACAAATATCTTCCTGACAGCTCACTAGCTGTCTATTCTGTGTGTGCACCCCACCAAACATCACTGGCTTGGACCACACAACGTTACTCCAGCATGTCCTGTTTGTGACACTAATAGTAGAAATGCAAACCTTTACATTCTTTCCTAGAATTAGATAATCCAGTTTAAATTCAGCTGAGAGAATACATCTGATACCCGATAGGTGGTATACTTGAGGATATCTGATAGGGATGTGGGGGTTCGTCTGAAAAAAAAGCTAGCTTTAGAGGACAGGCCCAGTATGGTGTCCGCACTGACAGATAATGCAGTTTCCTCAGTCCCTATATGTAAACCTGGCCTCTTTTTTATATTCTGAACAGAGGGAAAGGAAAGACAGAGAATGAGTTATTGTTGGACGCTTCGGTCTGTTATTCCAGCTCATGCTGTTGAAATGTCCCCCCTCCCAGGTTCAGCTGGGGAGAAGCATATATCTACAGTATGTGATTACACTGTCCTTTCTACCTTTAACTTAGTGTGCACTGATTTCATTTTTGTTGGATGTGAGACATTGCTCTCGAGGGTTCCAAGGAATGCTGGGAGAAAAGATGGATATTATGCTTGAAGGAAACATTACCTGGTCTCACGCTCCTGCCCTCCAGGGCCATTTTCATTGGGTTGCCAGTCAAAAGGGACCCCTTGCTTGGCCTGAAAAGCAAAGAGGAGTAAGAAAATAGGTGTAAAAACGAGCAGGGAGGGATACCGTGTGTGTGGAGAGACAATATTTTTAAGATAGAAAGGGCATTATAGAATATTATTTACTGTATATCTTCATAAATTTTTCAATATCAGAGGGATAATGGTATCAGTATGTTTCAAATAAAATGCTTGTAGGACTTTTGACCAGCATCTGAAAGCCTCTATCCCCAAAGCTTCCTGGCATCAGAAATGGCGTGTGGGGCTGTGTCAGACGATTCTTTTCCAAAATTAACAATCCAACACTTGGATTAATTCTTCACGCAGCTACTTGTGCCATTTTTGTATATGAAACCAAGTGCAACACTATAACTGGCCACATGGAGAGATTGTCTAAAAGTGTCCAGCAGTCTGTTTGCACAAATCTTCAAATCATTTTGCCTTTGGACACGTTCAGGTGACACATTGTAGAAACTTGTTTGTTTGAAGCACACTGAGACCTTTAGCCAGAAAGTAGTAGACCAGGAATCAGTGATGGTGAGAAGGAAAGAAAACACAAACAAAGAGAATGTAAGAAGACGTAGAGCGAGGCAGAGTGGGTTAGAGATTGACACATAAAGTTCCCATCAAACAAACCAAGTCATTAAATCGACCCTGCATGCTCTCATCTTTTAATTGAACTTCCATGTTTCATGAAATTCTTTGAACGTTGGTGAATGTGGCATATCCACTGTATGTTTCATGTTTTGGGACTAATCAATACACGCGTGATTAAAGCTAATGTGCTATATGGAAATCTAGCTTTCAGGGCATTGCAGTCTCGTTATCTCTTACTCTTTCTATACATTCATGCATATGAATTCAGAGTAGGATCAAAGATGTCGAGTCGACCAGAAGACAGGATTACGATGCCGATGTCTTTGGCAATCTTATCAGTAAACTGTCTCCTAATCCAGCTGGGAGTGAAAAGAAACAGCTATCCTTTTCACACCACTGTTCCGGCTATCAGATTCAGGCTCCTTGTTATGCTAAAAGGAGACTGAAATGTCTCAACACAGACGCAGTATACAAGGCATCAAAAGACAAACGATTTCTAAAGAGCTCAAAATTATCTCTGAAAAGCATGCTCTTTGAATTTTTAAATAGTCACTGTGGAAACGGCACTTGTTAATCCGGTGAAAACTCATCTTTGTTATCTGTTTTTGTTTATTCTCAACAAACAAAACCGATACAGTCCACATCCATCTCAACCATCTTAGTAGGCTGCTTTGACCGTAATGCATTTCACACATGCTTGGGTTTTTTTTCAGAGAAAAGGAGTTTGTCTATGTTGTTTTCCTTGTTCAGATCATTTGCAAAGCCAAACTTGAAAAATCAGCTTTACTTCTGAGGAGATGCATCAAGACCAAAACCATCACAGAAATAAATGATATCTGTATCCTGGCCATTTGCAAAGCTGTCGACCAGTTTTTTGGGGAGAGCCACCTGAGAGAGAAGTATGTCAGGGAAAGGGAATCGTTACTGTAGAGAGAGGTGTGCAGGCAGGATCCAGCACTCTGTTTGGCTCTGGGAGGAAGATTCTTTGGACAGACTGAGAAAAGGTGTGGGGCCAATGAGGATGTCATCTCATGGTCTTAATATTCAACCTTTTTGTTTTTACTATAGACTTTGCACTGCAGGAAACACACTTTTTCCCATTTGTCTTTATCCTGAACCTAAAGGGCTTAAAGCAGGGGTGTCCAAACTACGGCCCGCGGGCCAACTGCGGCCTGTGGTCCAATTTTCATTGGCCTGCAGGAAATTCTAAAAATGTATTGGAATGCGGCCCACACATGGAACCTGCGCTGGACTGTATTGTAGTTCTTAGTCTCACCGCTAGGTGGAGTAACTGTCTTGAACGAGGCTGCTTCTCTATAAAATGAGTAACAGAAGAAGAAATTTGACCCAAAATGGCAGAATTAAGGAAACGTAAGAGAGAGCGAGTGTAGAAAGTTTCAGACGTGGTGTGCGATGAGAGCAGGAGAAGCTACTTGATGTTAGCAGTCTAAAGAGCACCACGACGGGTGAGGATGTTTTTGAAGCTGTGCCAGGTGCAGTTGGCATGATGGGACTTAAATGGGACGAGCTGTGTGGAGCTACGATGGGATGGAGCTCCAGCTGGGACAGGCGAGCGCAAAGGAATCTACGGTGTCCGACGAGGGGCAAGAAAGTGGAGGTAAGGCTGTTAATTCGAGCACCAGGGCTCTAGCACAGACTATTTCAAGCTTCCCTCTCTGATGCTGATGCTGTGCTGCAGCAGTTTTATTCCCTGGGATCAGAAATGGACCAGTTTTGAAGAGAGAAGGAGCTCTTCATGAGCTCAGTGCCCCTCTCTGGTTGGCATGTTTAGTAGATCTCACTGATCACCTGAATAAAACCATACAAGGCAAAGACCAGCTTGTACCACAACTAATCAATGAAAGCCCACTAATGGAAAGGCTGTTTTTTTTTTTTTTTCTTGAATCATATTCAGTCATCAAGCAGAATTTAGCTACATTTGATCCACCACCACAACCTCCACACCTTTACTGAATGTATGTGAGCACTGGGCGAATAAGTAAACTATAATGTGCAGAGCTGTCCAAACTGATTTCATTCCTAATAATACTGGGCTGTTTGAACGGAGCACACTTGATCCTTTGAGGAATAGATGAAGGTGGAGGATAGTAAACTGGCTTTGAGATGATTCTGTCCAGCGTTCTTCAGCTTCAGTGGGTGGACCATATGTAAAGTGCCCCTCTTTAACATCTCCTACCTGGAGTAAATGGTAAATGGACTGCACTTGTGTCACACTCAGGTTGTGTGTGTGTTTGAAAGATTGCTTTCAGGAGTAATTTGGGGTTCAGTGTCTTGACCCTTGACTCTAAGACACGTGGACCACAGGACTCTGGGATCCAACTGCTGATCTTTGATTAGTGGACGACCTACTGTACCTCCCGAGAGTTAAGATTATTCATTTGTCAAATCATTGAGCCTCACGTACAAACAGAGTGACTCCAGGGGTCTCAAGGCCGAAGATCTAATTTCAGTGCATCAGTGGGTGTACCTAATTTTGTGCCAATTCATCAAGTGGATGGAGATTTCATCACTGAATAAATAAAAAAAATACAATTTTTTCTACTAAACATCATAAGAAGCCCTCCAGCAGTTGTGGACAAGTGGTGTGTGGGCTAGCACAGTTAAAATATTGAAGAGGAAGTGTTTAGCTCATTATGTGTACGTTCTATACTCTGGAAAGAGCATCTTGTCAACATTCTTGCACTTTCTCATCCTTTTTTTGTATTTATTCTGTTTACAATTTTGGCATGAAAACATGCAAGTCTTAGGGTCAAATCTTATTTGAATCAACCTACAACAGTACTTATATTCTTTTGTATTTAATTCATTATACAATTTTAAAATTTCATTTTAGAAAATAGAAGGTGTTAAGAGCTGGTTTCAGAATCATAGACAAGGTGGGTTGCCAAACATGCGAGAGAGGCCTACTTTATGAAGGAGGGTTTACACGAACGCAGGGGTGCTTCTTTATATATGTAACTTTTTTTGTTGCCTTCGAAACCCAGTCTCAGAGGCTTTGTGCAGCTGTCACAAGGCTGTCTGATGCCATTAATTTGCTTCTCCCATAACGTTCTTCAGGGCTACCGCCTTTACAGCAAACACCAAGCTGCCATGTCTCTCTCTCTCTCTCTGTCTCTCTCTCTCAGAGGCACCATCTTTTGAAAGAGCTGTGGCACTGCTGGAGAGCCTTTTAAGAAACCAGAGCAATGTGGGGGGTGCATGGAGGGTTTCAACCTGCATGGGCTTTCCAAACAGAAGAGGGGCAAGGCCTGAGCATGAATAAATACAGCACAGCCCAAGCTGCTTTCTGAGGAAACTTACCGCTTAGACCTGTCTTGGAGAGAAAAAGAGAAGAAAAAGCATTGGGAAGAAAGGCAGAGTGGAGAAAGACAGAGAAAGGAGATATTAGGAGCGCCCCCCGTCAGCCACCTGGAGTTCCTGCAGCCTTCGAGTGCATTCCAGGGATCATAAAAACGAGAGGGGGTGGAAGAGAGAGAAGGATTTTTAATAAGGAGGGGGCCCAGGAGATACAGTCAGCCCCCCGCTGGCCTTGCTCTTTTCATTGAATACACAAGACGACAGAGACGGCCTCCCCATCTGAAACAATCCCTGGAGGGCCATGAAGGAGCTCTCCTCTCTTCTTCACTGCTCTATTGGACATGCAGGCCTGGAGGAGATTGGGAGGGCAGCTCCACAGACGGAGGAACAAAAACAGAGCTCTGACTGAAACTAGATAGGCAGAAAGACACAGAGGCTGCATATGAACTGGATATAGTTGGAGGGGGTTTCAGAGTGATGAGACGAGGGTGAGCAGGGGGCCAAATGTCACTCATCATACTGGCTTGACCATTGTCTGCACCACCCACATCATACAAACACACAATAGAGTATATAGACACAAAAGAGGCCCAGTCAAACAGCCTTCACTGCCACACTGTGCAGTGTTTACTGCTCTGTGTGGCTGAAAGAAGATCCAGGCTGAATCCCACTCATCAAACTTCAACCTCTCCTAAGAGTTCAGTATTGTTGAGGTAATATAGGTAACTTAGCAAACAAGATTGCCTGGCAGCATTCATTAGTGTGTTTGGGAAAGTAAAGGCTGAGGTAGCGGAAAGATAACAGACCTGTACTGTAACAACAAGACTGAAAATGATTCACAGAAGGAATGGGTGAATAAAGAAAATGTCTACTGAAGGTGCATTAGTTCAGACGGCCTACGGTGTATTTTTTCACAGGCTTCCTTTTTTTGATTCTTTATGCACAGACTATAGTCTAAATTTCCAACTCATTCCACTGTACAGGTGACGATGTCAGTGGTTTAATTTCATATATTATCATTGAATCTGACATTTTTTCAATTTATCTTTTAGTAAAATGTCACAAAATAAGGAAAAGGTTGATCAAAAGTTGTCATATTATAGCTAGTTTTGACCAAATCCCTAAAAGCCCAAATTAATAAATTCAGAATTGAATAAAACAGAAACAAAAGAGAATAAAAGCAGCAAAAACAGTGAAGCCAAAGAATGTTCAGCATTCTTGCACAGTAAATTAATTAAGGGATTAATAATCAATTATCCAAATTAATACTAAGTGAAACTAATTTCCGGTTGAATTAAAATTGACTCGTCATTTGAGGCCAGTGTCGTAAATGAAAGCTTTTAGAGTGTAGTACTAATTTCTGTAACAATTACCTGTTCTCCTTGTGTCTGTGGGGGTTTCCTTCAGGTGTCCCTGCCCCACAGTCTGAAGAAGAAATAAAAATTGCAAATGTTGGACACATTTCAGGCTCCACCCCAATATTCATGTTGGTCTGTGAGGAAGTAAAAACATGTTTTAACATAAATTCAATATAACAGTCCTCTCTAGAGGAAGCTCTTGTTAGCCATGAACTAGCTCTACATCATACACTGTATATAATTATGATATATATTCTCCATGACGTCATGGAGAAGAGCCAAAATGAAGCTCAATAGGACGCCCTCTAGAGGTCGGCGTCGTGGCAGTGCCTGACTCCGCCCACTCCCGGCTTGTCCCAAAAATAGGTGACGAGTGGGGCAGAATGAAGCCTGGCTGCTGGGGAATCTAGGTTTACGGTACCAAGCTAGCTAAGGCTAAGGAGCTGGGCTGTATGCTACTGTGCATTGTTGCGGCTTGTTACTGTCTCCTCGCTCTCTCTCAATTTTGTGGACTGTGCTATAAAAATAAGTCTTGACTGATTGACAGAAGTTAAAGTATTTTAGATTCAAAAGAAAAATCCTCATCAAAACATCTGAATGCCATGAGGCGTTTAGATACCTGAGGTGAAAAAAGTGAAGTGGAAAAGTAAAGTGCATGTTTTGGCGCTGGTAGATATGACAAATTTATGCTATCTTGCTAGAGAGCCACAATTTTGGGGTGACACCATAGCCTACATAACGGGGTTGGTTGGTTGCAGTGGTGCAGTTATTACTGTTATTACTCTTCTAGATGAGGAGGAAGGTGAAGTTAAACAACCTGTTGAGCCTGTGATAAGTTTTTTTTGTGTAACTAGAATTTCTGCAAGTAATAAAATACAAACACGGAACTGAACTTAAAGACGGAGCTGAAATAGATGGTTAATAGAATATATGGTTAGAAAGGGAGGAAGTTCGACTTTACTTTAAGACCATTAAACTAACTGATAATATTACACCATCATTTATTTTAGTGGGTAAAGGTTTTATTAGATAAAAGTTAGGTAAAAGTTTTAATCGATCCTGTTTCGCATGCCCATAAAACAAGAATAAAAAATATGTGGTCAGCCATTATTGGTCGGACGCCTGTACCCTCTGACCAAGAGCAGGAATACATAACTGCAGCCAGCCAGCTTTGACGCACGCACAGGGTCCGAAACAGTTTCAAAGGTCGTGGTGCTAGATTGGCCATTAAAAAGTTCAAATGTCAAAAGATGGTGATTTTCTTGCTTTATCAGTATGAAATGTAACCATATCATTGCGTGCAAGTACAGTTTAGCTGCAGCTTTACTCACAGCAATGTGAGTAAAGCTGTGTAGAGTTAACCCAATTAATGCTTTTATCAGACAGGAGGAACGTTTAGTCAATCTCCTCCTCCACCTGTTTTCTTCTTTGTCCTTCTCTACTTTACTGCTCAGGAACTGCACACACACACACACACACACACACACATATATGTGTATCATGCCATTTCAACAAATGTAGAGATTATCTTATGGTATGGCTCTAGAAATGCTCTACATGTTTGTGTGCATGTTTGAATGTACTCACATTTAATTTCAAGTGCACTTCTACATGCTCATGCACTGCTGGAGGACCCTCACATACAGACTCCTCCAGTCTATACAAGAACCCTTTTATTGTCTGAATGTGTCCTTATCCCCTCCATACGTGAGCATCTGAGCCTCCTCCAACTGCATTGCTTGCACACACACACAATCCCCCCATTACGTCATGGTGGAGGTATTCCAGTTAGACCTATGGGTATTAGGAAGTGAAAAGAGCTGAAACTTCTCCAGTAAAACCTCTCTACATCCTGGTTTCGTATCCAGCTACGCTCACTCCCCCTCCTCATCCCCGCACCTGCTTAGTTGTTACCATCCCATTCCATCCCAACCCCCTCCTCCTCTCTTCACACTGGGAAGCAGAGCCTAAGCTTTTCAAACTTCCTATTCAGTAGGTAGAGCAATGGAAAAACAGCTTTCTACCTCTGCAGCAATGCGAGCCTGGCAGCCGCCTCATTCATGCCATTGTGTGCTTTTATGTTTTGACTCGGTCAGGGTTTGTATACTTGTGTGTGTGAAAGAGACAGCAGAAGCTTTGCTTTCTGGTTTACCTCATGGCCCAGATATATCACCTCACTTCAAGAGCTGTCTTTTTTTCACTAGGACCACCTAGAGGAGCAAAGGCTTCTACGAAGCTGCTGAGGTGGTAAAGAAAACCACAGTCAGTATGCACACACTCTGACTGAATGGTAGTTATTCCACCTGTGGCTGCACTGTAGTGGCTGTCAGGTTTATCATCCTCTTGGTGCTGTTTTAGCTGAAAGGAGAATGGGTATTTGACTCATCCTTTACAAAAAAAGCACCATGGTATTATGATGGTAATGTAATGTAATGTAATTTTCAGTGTAACATGGCACTGGCCATGGCACAGAAGGTCCATGCTACAGCAATGTTTACCGTTGCCATGGTGCACATTTTATTTGTATAAATTAAATTGTATACATTTTTGTATAAATTAAAAAGGGGTATGGATGTCTGTAGTAAATATAGTAATGAAGTTCAAAAAGTCATAGTAAGAACAGGGAGGCAGGGTTTTCAAAGAAATGTAACAGGCAAGTTAATATACAGAGCATCTGAGCAATTTACTTCCAGCACTGTTAAAACTATAAGATCCTCAATTTGAAACTGTGGAGGAACCTCTTATGGTGCTTTGACAAACCTTCTAGGAAAGGTTCTTAGAGTTAAATGAGGAACCTTTGAAGCTCTGTGAGGAACCTTTTTACTATATTAATAATAATAATAATAATAAGAAGAAGAATGTCTTATTATCATCATTGAATATGATGAAACAGCAGCTGTCTTTTATTTACAGATTTTTGAAAAGTTCACAGAAATAAATACAATAAACATTAAATATTGTACAGGCAGCAAACAAATGGCTGCGCATCGTTCCTGCTATGATGTCAATACTCCATTTCTCACTTGCAGCATTTAGAGCAAGAAATTTGCCATTTTAATGACCCTTATTGGAACTTTATCATTTGACTTAATATCATCTGGCTTCACAATGTCGACTCCATCCATGTGAAGAGAGATTTCGCATCCTGCACTGAAGGTGTTCCCACTAAACAGCAGCACAGGTGTAGGGGCCTTCACCACCTATGAAAAGCACACAACAAACATAGTATCTGACATGAATGTTTGATATTTACAATGTGGAGTTCAAGTGCTTTCAGTTTTATTTAACTGTCACCATAAAATTTGATACATTACTTTTTTTCCCACTTTTCTTATTACTCAAAAACATGAAGCTTTGGTTACCTTTTGTAACCTCATATTCTATGAGTATAGGCTTTGCTCTTTAAGAGCTGTCGCTATTGGGTTTATTGCACATGTGCAGTGCAGAAGATCCCTTGTGCCGTGCACGGGCCCCAACCAGAACAGGACCTTGATGCTTCTCCTGCGTAACGGTTCCAGAGCCATTTTTACGCTTTTGGAAAAGGTGCACGGAGCCTGTGAAACTGGGCGTAGGAATTTCCTGTGCCTGGGGATGATCGGCACATGGAACTACGCGTCTTTCAGGTCGATTGAAGTGAACCAATAGCCGGGATGCACGCACTCTAGCACACGTCTTGTGGTAAGCGTGTGAAATGGTCTCTTCATTATGGTTTTGTTGAAGACAGACAGGTTGAGGATCGGTCTTCTTTGGCACTAGGAAGTAACGGGAGCCATAACCCTCGTTGGGGTACTCAACGGCTCCTTTCTCCGGTAGTTGCGCTACTTCTGCTGTCAAAAGTGGGGGAGGGTTGGCAAATGGCTTCCTGGAGGAGCGATCCGAAAAGTAGAAAGAAGTAGCCGGTCTGACAAGATGGACACAGCCAGACTCCACTGCTGGAGCAGATATCAGGTCACGCAGGTATTATATACCATGCGGACCTGGTTGGGGCCGTGCACGACACAAGGGCGCGAAAGAAATCTTTAGGACTACGCATGCACGAGGGGATAAACCCAATAATGACAGCTCTTAAAGGGCGAAGCCTATACAAAATAGAACCACATGCCTGCCAGTGTCTGTCGTTCATTCGTCAAGCATTTGGAGGGTGAACAGAAATACATCAGTGCCATCATGTCTATTGGAAAGTTTGGGATTCTGTTGAGCTTACGACAGTCTTGCATGTTATGAGCTCTTGAATGCTTGCCACGATTCGTTTTGTTTAATGGAGCTCTAGAGTGTGTTACGCCTTTCGTGTCTGATCGGTGAGGGTGCCCTGATCTATCCCAGATGAGCACTGGATAACAAAAACCAGGTCTGCCTTCAAGAGGTGATCTTGGAGCAAGTGAACTGCTATTGAACTTCAATTGAGAAATGTTTTAAAGTGAGAAAGGATGTAAGTGTTCATCTGATTTGGAAGTTACTTTATCATGTTTACCACATGAGCAGCTTTTTTGGCTGTATATTATTCACCCAATTATGTGCATTAAAAATATGAGACATGAGTTCTTTGTGAGACTGTCAAGCAAAAGTAAATCCCACAGGCATGATTGGAATAATGTATATCTGTGGTCACCCATCCAAGTTAATCACACCAAAGGAGAAATACACTCATGCAAGCACCCTACTAATGAATGACTGGTGATGCTCTTACCTTTGCTATTACATATCGCCTGTCTTTGTTTTTGTTGAAGAACGATAGCAAAATATATTTGAAAGACCACAAATGGAGTTATGAATACTTGTGTGTGTCCCCTCACCTTCCTGGCTGAGGGTCCTCTGGTACTGGAGCAGAATCTCTCAACTTTATAGATGAGCTCCATTTCAGAGGAAGTCTAACAGATGATTATGTCTATATATTACAAATTTGTCCAGAAGAGTGACTTTTATACATACACACGTGGACAAAATTGTTGGTACCCCTCTGTTAATGAAAGAAAAACCCACAATGGTCACTGAAATCACTTGAAACTTACAAAAGTAACAATAAATAAAAATTTATTGAAAATTAAACAATCAAAATCAGCCATTACTTTTGAATTGTCGTTCAACAGAATTATTTAAAAAAACAAACTAATGAAACAGGCCTGGACAAAAATGATGGTACCCATAACTTAATATTTTGTTGCACAACCTTTTGAGGCAATCACTGCAAACGATTTCTGTAACTGTCAATGAGACTTCTGCACCTGTCAACAGGTATTTTGGCCCACTCCTCGTGAGCAAACTGCTCCAGTTGTCTCAAGTTTGAAGGGTGTCTTCTCCAGATGGCATGTTTCAGCTCCTTCCACAGATGTTCAATGGGATTTAGATCTGGGCTCATAGAAGGCCACTTCAGAATAGTCCAATGCTTTTCTCTTAGCCATTCTTGGGTGTTTTTGGCTGTGTGTTTTGGGTCGTTATCCTGTTGGAAGACCCATGACCTGTGACTGAGACCAAGCTTTCTGACACTAGGCAGCACATTTCTCTCCAGAATGCCTTGATAGTCTTGAGATTTCATTGTACCTTGCACAGATTCAAGACACCCTGTGCCAGATGCAGCAAAGCAGCCCCAGAACATAACCGAGCCTCCTCCATGTTTCACAGTAGGGACAGTGTTCTTTTCTTGGTATGCTTCATTTTTGCGTCTATGAACATAGAGATAATGTGCCTTACTAAAAAGCTCCAGTTTTGTCTCATCTGTCCAAAGGACATTCTCCCAGAAGCTTTGTGGCTTGTCAATATGCATTTTCACGAATTCCAGTCTCGCTTTTTTATGATTTGCTTTCAACAGTGGTGTCCTCCTTGGTCGTCTCCCATGAAGTCCACTTTGGCTCAAACAACGACGAATGGTGCGATCTGACACTGATGTACCTTGGCCTTGGAGTTCACCTTTAATTTCTTTGGAGGTTGTTCTGGGCTCTTTGGATACCATTCAAACTATCCATCTCTTCAAATTCTCATCAATTTTCCTCTTGCGGCCACGTCCAGGGAGGTTGGCTACAGTCCCATGGATCTTAAACTTCTGAATAACATGTGCCTCTGTTGTCACAGGAACATCAAGCTGCTTGGAGATGGTCTTATAGCCTTTACCTTTAACATGCTTGTCTATAATTTTCTTTCTAATCTCCTGAGACAACTCTCTCCTTCGCTTTCTGTGGTCCATGTTCAGTGTGGTACACACCATGTCACCAAACAGCACAGTGACTATTTGTCACCCTTTAAATAGGCAGACTGACTGATTATGAGTTTGAAGACACCTGTGATGCCAATTAAAGGACACACCTGAGTTAAACATGTCCCTCTGGTCAAATTATTTTCAATCTTTTATAGAGGTACCATCATTTTTGTCCAGGCCTGTTTCATTAGTTTGTTTTTTTAAATAATTCTGTTGAACCACAATTCAAAAGTAATGGCTGATTTTCAATGGTTAATTTCCAGTAAATTTGTATTTATTGTTACTTTTGTAAGTTTCAAGTGATTTCAGTGACCATTGTGGGTTTTTCTTTCATTAACAGAGGGGTACCAACAATTTTGTCCACGTGTGTATCTCGGACTCTCTCAGAGAATGTCCTCTTCATTTTCTCCTTCAGGATGTCCACGTTTGGATGAACCTTTCTGCACTCCTCTGTCATTCTTGCGACATGCATCCGTACACTATAGCTGAGAGTATACATCATTTTAAACTTATATATTTGATGAGGAGATATCACCCTGGTCAAGAGCATCTCCTTTCTTGCCAGCAGCTGTCAGACAGAGAAAACAAAAATGTAATCATTAAATTAGAACATTTTCCATTCAGAAACACCAAAGGTTGTTATATAGTAATGTAAAATGAATGTCACAAAATGTAGCACACATACTTTGGATTTCTTTTCTGTTTTCACAGATAAATTCTTAGCATTGCCTGAACAAGGGGTGGGCCTCTCTTTCAAAGTTCCTGTAGCTCCGGTTTCAACACAGCCACACCAGCCCCGATCTCGTCCGAACTCAGAAGCTATGCAAGGTCGGGACTGGTTAGTACCTGGATGGAAGACCGCCTGGGAATAGCAGGTGTTGTGAGCTTTGGGCGGCTGTGGCTCAGAGGTTGAGTGGGTCACCCATAAATCGGAAGGTCACTGGTTTCATCCTCCTCCTATGAGTCAGCGTGTCGAAGTATCCTTGGGCAAGACACAGAACCCCAACTAACATTTACCATGGTTAACACTAACAATTGTTTCCTGCAAGCTTCTGCTTATGCCTGGTGCACACTACAAGATTCCACTGAACTTAAATTGCAATTTTCTAAATAAGAGTTTTATGCCCTGGCAAATGCTCTGCAAAGTCTACAATCAAGATCTTTTGATCTTGATTGTAGACTTTGCAGAACTGTGGCCTTGAATTGAAGCATCCTCGACAGCAGTCTTCTGTATGGACGAGAAAGACATTCAAACAAACTAAACTGTAAAGGTCATCCTGTGAGTTATAGTCTGTGAAAGTCAGGCAAAGAGAAGTACAGGTTTGATTTCATCACAGGTTATTCAATATTTGAATGTACACTTGTGAAGAGAATTAGCTGCTGACTAGCTTGTGGAATAATCAACACTCACTATGGATTTCTTTGTTAGTTGCTTGGTTGTTTGTGATGAATTCCCCTCTGCTGAAGACACTGACAGCCTCCTTTTGCCATGCTTTTGTCGGTGATACTCGAATGTTCGTAAAGGCACAGGACTGGAAAATGTCCCAGAGTGGAAATCCATTTTTCTGTGGGAATAAGTCAGAAAGGACAAATTAAAAAAAATGTAGTGTAAACATCCCAGTTTAGAACAAAACCAGGAATTTGCATATAAAAATGAACTCGTACGCTAGTGGCTGTAGTGCATGCATGACTTCAAGGTCATGGTAAAAATATAAACTGGCCAACTCATTATGTTTAATCAATTCATTTAGGTTACATTTATTATTCTAATTTATTGAACTCAGACACGTTGTGTGACATTAGGTTTTTTTGTTATGGGCACTAGCAGGTCTAAGCAAATCAAATTATGAATCAAAATGATAAAGAATGGCCTAGTGCTAGTCCTACATGAAAAATGGCTAACTAGGTTATAGAAATTACAGCTCAGTTGAAAGCTCACCTTTTAAAGAGTATCTGCCGGGCAACTTTTTTTAATTTTCAACTGAAAACAATGCTAACTACCTAGCTAGCTAAGTAATATCATTAGTGAGTTAGCTTAACATTTCCTTTTTCATTTTGAACAAGTGGGTTTCTATTGGCGACTAAGCACGTAAAGGCTATCACATCATTTTTATTCCCATAATCATATTGTTTCAGACGGACTCAAAACTAAACTGAACTCTTTAAGTTGTAATATCTTTAGATAGCATACATTTTACACTCACCTCCGTTTCCATCTCCGTGGAAACTGATACAGTTTTCCATCTAATCTTGTTCCATGCCAATCTGTCCCGTCTCTTCCTTAACAGCTGCTTCACTCCTGTAAGATCAGTCCACAGTGGTCTGAGCATGGTGATATATGTCCTGGTGCATCTCCCAGCTTCATGACCAACAAGGAGAGGCTCAGACCGGGATGAATGAATGTATCCATCCTGATGGGGCGATGATAGCTCGACTTCTGCTGAATATGCAAGTCTGAAACAATGTGTGGTGTTTTTCGGTGTACTGATTAGCTCATATGGGTTAGACTATATTCCTCTCAGCCACATAATTAATGAAGGTAATACTCACATGTCCCATCGAGGTAGTTGGGCATAAAAGTCCAGTCAAATTTCGACTGTGCTGCCCTCCAGCCTAACAGGAATCCACTTTTAGACCTAACCATACGAAATCCGATGGAATGAACTCTTGATGACTTATTGCTATTTTCTCACTTTTTCACTTTTGTTTTGTTTCGCTACCAGGTTACATATAAACATTAAAGATTGGCTTGTGGGCATGCTGATGTGAGGGACATGATGGTGTGAACAGAAGCTGAGTTGAAGATGAAATCAGTCAAAATCACCTATGAAGTGCTGAGGAATTCCAGTGAGACATTAATAAATCATTGCTACATCTACTGGAGTTTTCTGTTGAATTTAATATACAATGTTTACATTTAAAAGCTGGATATGTATTTGAATTTTAAAACTGTTCATTTGCTATTTCAAAATATCAATCAATCAATCAATCTAGTTAGCATAGTTAGCAATATGGTAACAACAAAACACAACAATAGTGAATATCTGAATAATAATAACACGACTAATATCAGTAAAAAGTGTCGGTGGCTGATGATCCTCAGCAGTGATTCATGAAGCCAGAGAACCACAGCAGGAGAACCAGGACCTGGATCCACAGGAACCAGAGAACCACAGCAGGAGAACCAGGACCAGGATCCACAGGAACCAGAGAACCACAGCAGGAGGACCAGGACCAGGATCCACAGGAACTAGAGAACCACAGCAGGAGAACCAGGACCTGGACCTACAGGAACCAGAGAGATAAGAAAAGCACAGAAAGGCTCCGGGAAGATAGCAAGTTAGGAACAGACATTAAAGAGACATGAAGCATCAGGATGGAGAGGAAGAGGAGGAGAGAGGAGCCCAGTGCATCATGGGAGTCCCTCAGCAGTCTGAGCCTATAGCAGCATAACTAGGGGCTGGTCTAAGACCTGATCCAGCCCTGAACTATAAGCTTTATCACAAAGGAAGGTTTTTAGTCTGCTCTTAAATGTAGAGAGGGTGTCTGCCCCCCGAACCCAAACTGGAAGGAGGTTCCAAAGGAGAGGAGCCTGATAGCTGAAAGCTCTGGCTCCATCACTACTGTAGAGGACTTTAGGAACCACCAGTAGACCTGCAGTCTGGGAGCACAGTGCTCTAGTGGGGTAGTACGGTACTATGAGTTCTTTAAGGTATGATGGAGCCTGACCCTTAAGAGCCTTGTAGGTGAGGAGAAGGATTTTAAACTCTATTCTGGATTTTACTGGAGCAGCAGCGTTCTGGACCAGCTGGAGAGTCTTTAAAGACTTATTGGGGCAGCCTGATAATAAGGACTATACTATTTTTGTCATATGGCGCATAGTCCAGTAACAAGAAATCAAATGTTATTAGGTAATGGTCTGATAGAATAGGGTTTTGGGGGAAAACTGTTAATTGTTCAATTTCAATACCATATGCCAGAACAAGGTCAAGAGTGTGGTTAAAGCAGTGAGGGGGTTCATTTACACTCTGAGAGAAGCCAATTGAGTCCATTAGTGAGATGAAAGCAGTACTCAGACCATCATTATCACCGTCCACATGAATATAAAAGTCACCTACTATAATTACTTTATCTGCACTACAGGACTACATTAGATAGAAACTCTGAGAATTCAGTTAGGAATTCAGAGTACTGGTTTTAGTGTTTTCCAGGTTGGAAGAGAGAAACTAAGAACAAGGCTTTCAAATTATAGTTAAGTTTAGGTCTAGACTTGATTAACCCTTTGAGGGTCTTCAGCACTTTCTAGTGTGTTATGATTTTTATTTTTAGCATATTTTATCAGTTTTTCATGCATATTGCTTATAATTTTGCAAGATGGTGAATTTTTCAGAGTTCTCAATTTTTTTCATGTATTTTTTGTGTATTTTAGACCATAAAATGATGCGCATCATGACAAAAACATGGCAATTTAAGGGTTAATTTTTTAAAAAACTAATTAAAATTTGATATGTATGATTAGGGCTGATGCTGGTCTAAAAAACTATTTAAAAAAAATTTTAAAAAAAGAAAGATTTTTAACATTTTTATGGCTTGTTTTTATGCATACACATTTATGTGTGTAAGGATCTTTAACGTGATTATTTCTGAGGACCTTCAAGGGGTTAATAAGCTACTATGAGTTGCAGATGGCTGCATACTCATAGTATGGTACCATATCACCAAACTGTTGTACAACTGTTGTACATAGAATGGTTTGGTTGTACCATGAAAATACAGTGGCATGGTCATTTGGTCACTTCCATACAAGGGTACTACATCATTAGATTAGATTCCTTTTTATTGTCATGGTAAATAAATACAATTAAATTTAAAAGCACAAAAGTGAAACAGGACCCATAAAGTATAAAAGATATAAAATCAATAAATACTAAAGAATAAATTATATTTCATTCATAATCCACACCCTCACTACATACATGCATACAAACAAGTAGTGCCTGAAAATATGCAGTGATCATAAAATAAGCCATTTCTGCATAAAAAATAGTCCCAAATTAAACTTGTCAGGGGTTTCACAGAGTGCTGGTCGTAGCTGGTTAAGGTAGTAACAACATTAGGGCTGGGATGACACCCTTTGCCAACCAATATGATACTATCACAGTGCTTAGGTGCTAAAATTTCTCTAAACATAAATGGTAGTTTCAGAATCTGAATCTGGCTTATTGTTTTCACATTACATACATTACATATAGACTTTGGCTTGGTGTTATTGGCGCATATGTTTTATTTTTATTTTTAATGGAAGAGCTCGATAAGCAGTAACAGTTGCTGATACATTCGATAGTCTGATATGATAAGTATAGAAACAAAAACATGACTTGCACAGATGGAGTGCAGGTGGAATCAATTCAAACGAATACAGTCCATGTTTAATCAGTGCTGTACTGTTCTCACTATTATTGTTATTTTTCTGCTATTACTGCTCTCAATTTTATGTTTACCTTGGAACTGGAAATTCTTCCTCAAAGCACAAGTCTGCTTTGCATCAGGCCATTGTAAAAAGTTATTATATTTCAAGTTTAAAACTTTGGAGACATCAATGCTGGTGGTAAAAATTTCCAAAGATCAGGCACAAATGAGACTGTTCTTGCTGCAATGACCATCGGCACTCACCATCACGGGTAAGTCCTTACATATATGAAAACACTGAAGCAACTCTCCAAGGAGAAAGTGTTTTGACGAACGAACCACATCTTCAAAATCCACATGGGTAGTTTCAGATTTGACTGAAAAAAAAAGTGACAGCGAAAGATGTGTGTCAGATTCATGACTGATATCATCTCCATTTTTTTTACACCTAAAATTGTATGTAAATGTAAGATGAATGCTGAATACTTAGTTTATCCCACATTCATACAGGTCAGCTCCCAAAGTAGCCTCAAAGAAAGATCAAGAACACTTCCAAGTGTTCAGACAGGATGACAATTCTTTACATTTCAGTGTCACAAGGACATCTATCCACATTTAATACCAATGGTTTCACATTGGAAAATCCCTCCTTTTAGTTCTGTACAAACTGGAACTTGGTCCTTATGTGAAGTCACATAAAAAGTCTTTCACCACCTTTTACGGGACAATACCAACAAAACAATGTCAAAATTCAGCTTCTCTTTGCAAATCGATATTGCCAAGCAACACGAGTCAATCAAAACTGTCTCTCTCGTCACATGGGGCAAGATAAAGTCTGGGCCTCCCCGAAGACCTCACACCAGCCTCTTTCCCCTTTCTTCTGCCCCCTATTCTTCATTATCTAATTCAAGTGTCAGTTTTCAGCCGGCGCCCACGTCGACCCTTTCTTCTGCCATTGTCTCTGCTCGGTGGGGTGGGAAGCCTCCCACTTAATCGTTGATCCAATTAGTTTGGGAAACCTTTCTCCAAGTCTTTACAGGAATGAAGGCCACTGAATAAAAAAGTGCAGCAAAAGAAGTTAAGTTAACACAGAGCAGTGTCATTGATTGACACCAATGCCAAATGCCTGTATGTTGCCATTATGCCAGACCGAGTTATGGAACTTTAGCAGAGAAAAGGTGGCCTTCATGAAAGAAATGAACATGTCTAATCAACTTGTGTCAAATAAACGTTTCCAGCTTCACACAAGTGACTGAACCACCCCACAGCTTTTTATGGTTTTGCCTCCTGGTAGGCCTTTTTACATAGCAGGAGCTGATTAAACTGATGTCATTTTATCTTTTTTTCTGCAGCACACACCTGGCATTTCTATACACCATTCTCCTTTGGGCACACAAGGGAAACATTAGGTTGTGCCACAGTAGGTTTCAAATTGCCACATACTGTAGAGGGAGGTAATAAACTATTCAAGAAAAGACATTCCAACACTTGTCACAATATAACTGTGCACTTCTTTGTTAAACTTGGGTTGACTTAACCTTTTTGCCTAATTGGTCATATTCCCAATGATTCGTAAAATGTGCGCACTGTGACTGCTTGTTTTGAAAAGACAAATCCGCAATAATTAGGATAACCTCATAATTAGCTGCCTGTAAAGTTACACAGCTGTATATACAGAATGGTGAAGTGGAGAATCACAGACAGAGCATTCTCTCTCTAATTCCTGGCTGCATTATTTAATCGAGCTGGCTAATTGGGCGCTGAGGTTGAATTCCTCACAGGGACAGAAACACATATGAGCAGACAGGACTGACTCAGTGGAGTGCCACATCTTTCAGTTCTTCTAAGGGATTAAAAGATTACGAGTGTTTCAATAAAACTTGCGTCTGGACATGAATAAACCATCGGCCGTTCAGCCTCTGGGGAGATGCCTTCAAATCAGTCAGAGAGGAAAGAGGACTTCGATGACATGGTGTTCACATGGATGCAGGTGGTACTGACAGGAAAGAAGAAATGCATGCAAGATGAAGTGATGATGAATGTGGCTCTGTTTATGAATGTGGATGATGGAAAATCAGAATTGATGTTATTCCCTTGTCCCTTTCATTGACACAGTCTCACAGTCATGGGAATATGACATCTCCCGTTACGTCATGATCAAAACTTCCTGGTATGTGTCTGAATATCTGATGTGGTTAGAAAGTAAGTAAGATTTTTTAAAATTTTATGAATACAAAGTTATTCAGAGGTTAGAGAATAGAACAATATAGAAAAATAAGCAACATACATATTCAAAACAATGTACATACGTATATATACTGTGTGTGTATTTATGTAGCGTGGCTGTAGGAACGGACTGAATGTTGATGGTAGCTTTTAAGGATCCCATATAAGAGCCTATTATAAACCTCTAAATCCATGGCTGAGATGATTGGCATGCTTTGCTTTCATTTCTACAGCATGTGTACGACTGTTTAGGGATAGTAAAACAATAACAAAATAGATATATTTATCAGTATTTGCTGAAAAGGCGGTGTCTCCACTCGTACAGTCTATGCCAAGCCTAAAGTCAAAAGCTGGTGGGAACCCAGAGAGGGATCATGCTGCAATAGTAACAAAGTACTCTCAAACATCTTGTTCAAGCATTTTCCTTTTTATTTGTTTTGCTGTATTTATTAATGTAGTCATGCCGGCAGTGTGGCTCAAGTTTAAGTTATTTTATTGTTATTATTATAAAGAAATATGTATAAAGAAAGTCAAAGGAGGAAGAAAATTCGGATGAGAATCAAAGGCAGTAGTCCTTTTGTTGTGCAAAATGTAATGTAAAAAAAGATTATTGGCAGTTTTCTGATTAGGATGGTTGGAACATCAGTATTGTAGTACAATTGCATACTGTGTTCAGTGGCAGTATGTATAATAGAGGTATAAAGTGTTGCTTGGCTCCAAAAAGTCTCCATGAAACTTGTGCACACATTCTTGGTTCTTAGAAAATGTCTTATCACACTGACTTTGGTGATTCCCCAGCACCGTCGGCAGTGTGATGGCCGCACCTGCATCTCAAGTGAATGTCGGTAACCCTCTGGGACTCAACGTTTGTCTTTATTTACATTTAAAAATTTACTTTTGCTAATTTGACCTTATTCTCATTACGCTTTGGTTAATTCGTATAAATAGCATTACCTGTTGGTCTATCTGTCCTGTTTTGTTGTTTACAGTTTAGTTAGTAGTAATTGTCTTTGTGTTATCCCCCAGTGTGTCCAATGGTCTGATCAGCCATTATATGTGTGTTATATATACACTACTCACAAAAAGTTAGGGATATTTGACTTTCAGGTGAAATATATGGAAAATGTAAAAAGTGAATGCTACAGTGATATTATATCATGAAAGTAGGACATTTAAGTAGAAGCATGCACTGGTGATTTTATTCATCTTAAACAATGTATTTGAAGAAAATCTAACAACAGTGGTAGGTATACCACAACAAAACATGTTCAGTGTCTCAATAAATTGGGACGTGGCCAAAGGACGTCCACTCCTCTCCTTTCTGTGACTCTTCCAGTCTCTGTATCACTGTTCCAACCTCCTGATGACACTCTGTGACCCTCTAAGCTCAGTGAACACCTCCGTCTGAGGACTTCCTGTTTGAAGCCTGAAGTCAAAACTTCAGTTAATTCTTTCTTCCAAGTACAGTTCCTGCACAAATGATGACATTAGCATCAGCCTCAAATGCTGCATGTGTCTAGTGCAGCAACTTTGTAAAGAATGCAAAAGTAAGTTTGTTCAAACAAGCATGGGTGCATTGTTACAGGGAATGGGCCCTGGGTCTCTGCTGTGGAATGAGAGTTTTGCCAACACCAATGTGCCCTTTCTCAGAACGCACTTTTAATAAGCAATTTTTCTCATTTTGGTTTAAAAACAACCGAGTCTAAAATATAAGTTGGGTACATTTATGTGCCAGGAGTCAAGTCTTGTAGACAAGACCACTGTCATTACTAGATAAAGGCTGTATCAGCTGGTTTTTAGCTGAAGTCAATTTGAATTTGGGAGTTAATGTTAATTTTTCAAGCAGAGTTCATTTAGTGGTCTCGACTCTGACACTTCTTTGTATGTCTTCATCTGATGATTGGTGGTCTACGCATGTTGTGAGAGAGGCAGAGCAGCAGAATGAACCTGCAGCAGTTTGGAGTTTCACACTCAGCAAGCTTAATCCTTCACATTTATTTTACCTGGTAAAATATGGACCAGCATTAAATGCAAAACTATGAAATAAACACATTAATGAATACAAACATATACTATTGATAAAAATATATTGTGAACAAAATACATAAAGAAATTTCATTTCTACTGAGAGTTCAATCTTGATCTTGGAAATAGTTTGGGTAAACTTTTTAGTTTTCTTGAGTTTCTCAATAATAAATAACAGTCTGTCAGTGATATACCCAATTAAGTGCAAACTTTGTTAGCTGAGGGAGACTTCAAGATCCAGTTAAAAGCTCAGAAAAAAAAGATAAAAGTACACTTTGAGGTCTTGAGGCTTTTTAGTTTTTTCATTATAGCAACTGTGAAATATGAAAAGTCAGTCAAGTTCATGTGTTTTTGTTCATGTCCCCCTCAGTATAAAAATGCTGAGGTGGACATTGTAAAGAAGTAAATGAACTCAACCTTAGAATCTGAATCCAACTGTTGGACACAAAGCAAAATAATGATTATATTAAAATTTTACATCATCCTTAAAGCACCACTAATATTTTTAGTAATGGTTTCTCTCCTCCTGATAAATAAAGGTTCAACGCTTCATTGACTTTTGTTCAGACCTCAGTGCTTAAAGCTAATTACTAATTTAATACTAATTTAATTTATTGTTTTTAAATTAACAATGGATCAAATGCATTTATGTGGAAAAAAAAGTCATTTGTATTGATGAACCCACAGAGAATGATCACATACTGGGCTTTTTCACGTCTTTTATCATATATTTTGAGTTTTGTGGCACTTTAATAAACCCACTGAATGCTAGCAACTACAGCTGGTGAGCATAGAGGAGCATTTAGCAGCAAATATCAGACTCAGATTCATCAAGAGAACACAAACAACTAAATTCTCCAAGTAAATTCTAATGTTGCTTTGTGTCTGTGGAGACTGGTCTATAATTATTTTCTAAGTTAATATACCAAAGTTATCTATTTTAGCTTGCTAGGGAGCTCATCTGCCGCCTAGAGGCCAAAGCTTTGATGCAGCTTTAGCTTTAAACAGGCAAATCATTTAGAATAACTAAGATTCACCAGTGTCCATAATTAAAATAGAATTTTGTGTGCCCAATAGGAATATGCAGTGCAGTCTGCACAATGTCAGAGGGGGTAATTATGCTAAATGCCATGTCGGCAGAGAGGGAGTGTGAAGCACTTATGATTTAGAGTTGTCTTGGAGTGAGGAGTTCAGGAAGTGAAATGGTTTTCTGCTTTTTTGATATTGTTAAGCTTTTGCTGACTCGTTGCACTTCCTGAAGTGCTCATGTGATGTATTTGCGTATTGATCGATTGATTATATTTGATAAATGAAAATACAAATGCACAAATTCACATGTCCTACATCCATAGTCGTCCTGGAGTCAAAGCTAGAGCGCAGGCAGGAAAGGGGATCGACACATACATGCTTCTCATATCCAGAGAATGGACAGATTGAATTTTTGTTTGGATTTTATTGATTGATTTTATTCTACAGTTTTCAAGTACTTCCCAGCTACCAGCAAAGATGAATCTTCCAAGAATTAAGGACACAAACAAGCTGCTTCCATGTCATTTCCATGCAAACAAATAAACAAATAATTAAATGAATAAGGACCAATTACACTTCCTTGAGGGTAACTACAAGTAAGGTTTTGGTTCAGACCTACACTAGTCAAATCCAAAGGAAAACACAGGATTTATCTACTAAGGAGTGCATCTCATTCTTTATCCATGTGTCCCTGTGGCTTCCATCTAAGTGGCTGCAGGTGAGTGTGCACAATTACTCCCATCTTTGCCATTTTGGGCTGAGTGGGCAGACAAACAAATGGCGTACAGCGCAACTAATTGTTCCATTACATGAAATGGAAAGTACAGGAGGGGTAATCAAGCAGCTTTGTTGCAAATAATATGCCTCAGAAATGTCTCTGTTGTGCCTGATGATGTTTTGAGTTCTGATGAGTGAAAGTCTGCCACCCCGCCAGCAGTCCACCTGCGCTCTTTGGGAGGTATTGAAAGAATTAATGTTGCTTGTGCCTGGATAATACATGCATACATGCAACATATTATTCATTTCACTGTTTTAAGGAAGGTTACCTGCGCGCAAGATATCACACATATGTCTGGGTATTGTCGGACAGGGATTGTGCACTGGTATTCTATTCAAAAACCTTACGAACATGGGTTATCGTCAAGGGATTGCCACTGAAGTTTAAGTGGAAATAATTCATATAATTTTAGTTTGAGTTTTAATGTGAGTCTACATGTCCAGGTGTGAAGAAATGCTGTAAAGTAAGAATGCTTTGAAAAATACAAAATTGTTTATTTTTGATCGATTTACAAAATGCAAAAAGAACAGAAGAAAAATCTAAATCAAATCAATATTTGGTGTGACCTCCCTTTGCCTTCAAAACAACATCAGTTCTTCTAGGTACACTTGAACAAAGTCGGGGATGTTGTAGGTTGTATGATTAACCAGTTATACCAAACAGGTGCTCGTGATCATCAGTTTCATGTGTAGGTTGGAAGACAGTCAAGATGTGCTGTTCAAGCTCTTATGAAGAAACACAAAGAAACGGATAAAGTCGAGGACCATAGAAGCAGTGGCTGGCCAAGGAAACTTAGTGCAGCAGATGAAAGACATATTATGCTGACTTCCCTACAAGATCAGAAGATGTCCAGCTGCCAGCAGCTCAGAACCAGCAGAAAGCAGTGGGATATCAGATACTACTGTCTGGAGAAGTCTGGCCAGAAGTGGTCTTCATGGAAGAATTGGTGCCAAAAAGCCAAACATCCCACGTGGAAACATGGCCAAGTGACTCAACTGTGCACGAAAACAAAGGAACTGTAGTGCAGAAAAAATGGCAGCAGATGCTCTGGACTGATGAGTCTGATGAATTTGAAATATTTGGCTGTAGCAGAAGGCAGTTTGTTCACTAAAGGACTGGAGAGCAGAACAATAATGAGTGTCTGCAGGCAACAGTGAAGCTGGTGGAGGTTCCTTGCAAGTTTGAAGCTGCATTTCTGCAAATGGAGTTGGGGATTTGGCCAGAGTTAATGGGGTCCTCAGTGCTGAGAAATACAGGCAGATATTTATCCATCATGCAGTACCATCAGGGAGGCGTCTGATTGGCCCCAAATAAGTGAAGTTAGTGTCAGTGTGTCAGTTATTTGTCAGACAGGGTGGCAGCAGGTCATTAAAAAGTAATAAATCATCTTAAATTCTGTTTGGGAATGTCTTAATTATTTATTTATTGAATGCTGGAGGCATGGTCTAATGTCTGCACATTAAATCGTTGGCCAAATCAGTTCAGTTGAATTTGAATTCTTCTGTTATCTTTTTTGGGTACATTAAAAACATATTGTGTGTCGCTTGCAGACTTGCTGTGCCGCAAAGCGTATCTTTTTAAGGATTTGTTATTCATGTTTGCAAACTTTGTCCCTTGGCGACTACCGTAGTGTCTGTATGGATGGCATAGAAGAGCTATCTGGTTATCTAAACTGCAGACACTCTAGTTTCTGTGGGTTTACTTCTTCCTTGGATTTGCATCGGCAGCGGCCTGTCACACATTCAAAACATTCATATGAGGAACGTTGTATAATGTGTGGGAAACATTTCCAGTAAATACCAACTCCACTAATATCATCACTCCAAACCACATGAGGAAGCTGACTGGATTCAGTCTGACAGACAGGATGACATTATCATATTCGTTTCAAAGTCATGTATAAACTATAAAATAGAGCCCAACAGTAAGAATTGTTGGGTTTATATTGGTAATATTGGTTAAATTTTGGCTATCAGAAAAAATTACTAATTATCAGAGATAATGAATAATTATATTGATTAATAAGAGTCGTTATGTACTTCACCTTAGGGCACAGCTTCTGTAAGTGATTCAGTCTCATTAAATAAACAAATCAATTTGAAATTTTAATCAATTATTAATAACTAAACGTAAGTTATCATATCTTACCATACCATATCTATAGCTAGATGAAAGATTTTGTTGTCCTTGGCAGGGTTGGTATCATTCACTCTTATAGAGCATCAAAGAGGACATGTGAATATGCAAAAGAGGGAAAGATGGAGACCTTAATTCATGTAACTACATTCATGTAGTCTGCATTATTTAAAATAATGGAGGTCCAGCATAATCCAGGGCTCTAAATGACTTCCAACATTCTTCTTTGATATCGCCTCATTTCAGAATCTGCCTGTATGACAGTTGTGATGATAAATATTGTTAAAGGCTTTTTTCACAGCAATAAACATAATTGGACAACTCCTTTAACTCAACCAGTTATTGCAAATAAATTGAATTGAATGATATGAAAAAGTCTTAAAAAGCCTTTAACATTTAACTCACTGAAACCTGTAGACACCCCGGTCAGACAGACTCTAAGTGAACTAAGTGAAACTAAGATTTTGTTCATACATCAATACAGCTATAGTGGCTCGGGGTGCATGTAACAGCCCATTGCAATACCACCTGTTAAACAATGCTTTGACAGTAACACACACCTTAAAGTGTACACTATGGTGTGATTTACTCCTTTATTAGGGGTCCAAGTAACAATGCTTACTCCTGGAACCCTATTGTTTTTGTTTGTTTAAATGGAGATAACGAATTGGTTATTGTGTATACATCTGATGAACTAACCCTAACCAAACCCAATATGCATGTCAGATGTTAAGTTTCAACACTTCTGATGCATGTGCAAAGTTTTGAGAGTTTTCGACCACCCATAGTACCTAAGCAATGCATAAAGCATGAGGCACAGTTGGCTTTGGGCGTGGCACCTCGGCACCTCTATTGCACTAAAGGGCCATATCCAACACAATTGTGATATGAATTGAAATGTTTTCTAATTTTAATATGGTTACAAAGTTTTGCACATCGTAAAGGCCTCAAAAATGACAATTAATGCAAGAAATCAGAATCAGCATAACAATACACACAAACAAAATGTAAATTAAACAAGAAATCCATACAGTGCTTATACTACTCACGATCATAACATTTTTGCAATGTTGTGCAAACTGGGCATCAACAGAGAAATGAGTTGTTTTAACAGGCGTCTGTGACACTTCTACAGACTCTTCAAAAGAGGTTTGATGGCCATCAGCAAAACAGCACTGCCCTCTCCCTAAATCACACAAAATTCAAAATGGCTGACTTTCAGATGGGTGGAGCTAATGAAAGCCAATATGTCTGAAATGATAAGAGCATTGTGCACACTAAATCTAATGAAAATCACAGCAATTTTGTCTGAGTTATTACAATTATCTGTTTAATTAATTGGGCAAAATTCACTGCTGTCAAGAGCATCAAATAACGTGTCCAAAATGGCTGACTTCCCATTGGATGGAGCTAGTAAAAGCTGTTGGAAAATATATCTGGATTGATGAGAGTAATCTGCATACCAAATTGTGTAAATATTGGGGCAACTTTGTCCAAACTACAACAACTTCCTGTTTTAACTTTTGATATATTGCATCCGCCTATCGTATGTCTACACAAATCTAAAGATGGGAGTAGTTGCTTTGAAGTTTTCTAGGGGTCACAATTGAGCTGATTTACCACCCACAAACCCAAGACAATCAGATATACGTTTTTGCCATTACTGATCATAAGCAAAGTGTCATGGGTTTTTGAGCACGCCTGGCATCTCAAACATGCTAAAAAGAATTGGTACTATGGGGCCATGGTGCCAATTTGTGATATCAATCAAAATACTTATTAAGTTAAATGCCTGCCAAGTTTTGTGAGGTTTTGTGCATCCTAAAGACCTAAAAAAAAACGTGACATTGACATACAGAATCCAAGATTACTTGTTTCCTGTAAGGAGAAAAACATTGACAAAAATACTTCTGTATGTATTTCAGAATGATGAGGCCAATAATCGTGATCCCACCAAATTTCATGAAGATCACAGCATGTGCATTCCAAACTTAATGTGTAGGTTGGGGCGCTTTGGAGCCTGATGTTCACACCTTTGCCCAATCACTGCAGAACTTTGCAATTTTCTCTAGTTTTATGTGTCTGGCAACTTGTATGAGTTGTCAAACATCCTACGGTCCTCAAAAGTGCAATCTCACTGGAGAGAAATAATAATAATCTTTACAAAAATGATTGGTTCGTCGCACTTTGTGCCAGAGTCTGTTTCAGCCCTTACTGCAGTACTTACAGTACATTTACTATGATTACTTTAGTTTGTTTATAAGATTTTTTTACATTTTCTGTTTCATTAGGTACTTTCCACTCCCCCAACATTCATCGGACCCATTCTTATGTATTGTAGCAGACGGTCGTAGAAATCATCTACAGAAGGACAACAGGGGACAGGAAACACATTCTTCTGACTCTTTGGGAGTCTTTGTGATTGGAGATGTGCAGATGGAGAAAGGTTACACGTCTTCCTTCTGTGACCTCAGAACAGCAGGAGTGAAGCATTACATCCCTCTGTCTTCCCTTCCTCTCCACCAAGCTGAGACTCAAGCTCAGATCATTTGACCCCCCAACATGGGCCAAGCAGCAACTAATTAGCAGCAGTCTGTCTAGTCTAAAATCTATGAAACAGAACGCTGATCATACTTATACACACCGAAGTGTAAATGCATCCAAAATCCATTTACGCAATAGAATAAAATCTGATGGCGGTGTCATTTTCTTTTGCGCAACACCTCATCCATCTTAACCTGAGCTTAACGACAAGCAATTTTACAAGGAGGCCTGTGTTAGAAACACATAGTGGAGAGTTTGAAGGATATACTGTAAGCTTATACGAGGCAGGGAGAGTCAAATACAAAATGCTATCAAGTTCTGACAGCATTCCTGAGGAATCTTGGCCCATTCCTCATGGGCAATGGCCTAATATTCTTGGGTTTGCGTGCCACAACCGCCTTCTTCACATCCCACCAGAGATTTTCTATGGGATTCAAGTCAGGTGACTGTGACGGCCACTTTAGTATCTTCCAGGACTTTTTCTGAAGCCAAGCCTTGGTGGATTTATATGCTCAGGATCATTGTCCTGTTCGAAGGTGCAATGAGCTTCAGCTTCCTCACAGATGGCATAACGTTTTCTCAGTTTTCCTGATACTTGATTGGATCCATCTTGCCCTCCAAACACTGCAGGTTTCCAGAGCTAGAAGAAGCAAAGCAGCCCCAGAGCATCACCGAGCCACCTCCATGCTTCACTGTAGGCAGGCTGTTGTTTTCAGCGTCTGCCTCGTTCTTCCTCCTCCAGATCAGACGCTGATCCATAGACCCGAAATGTTCCAGTTATCTATCACCACACTATAAATCACAGAAAAGAATCCCAAAGCTTGTGTGGCTTATTTATATGGTTTCGAGCACATAGGAGTTGACTTGTCTTGTGCTTTTGGGTCAGTAGTGGTGTACATCTTGGAGTTTGGGCATGGAGGCCTTGGTGCCTGCTGTCACCACGTCTTTTGCAGTCACTCGGAAATCTGATTTCAGCCATTGATTGCTTCCTCTTTCTGCCACGTCCAGCTAGTGCAGCCGGTGTTCCTTTAGCTTTGAACTTGCAAACCTTGATCCCAACAGCATCTCTAGGACCATTCAGGGCCTTTGCTGTCTTTGTATCCTTTTCCTTGTGCAACCTCTACTCTGTCAAGAACTCTGAAATCCTTCAACTAGCTATCAATGTGGTAATTTTGGTTTTAGTTATTAAGTTAATCATTATCATCATTATCATTTAATGATAATTAAATTAGAAGAAATTGGATAGTTTGTTTATGCAGTTTATGCAGCTATCGGTTTGTTTTAAAAATATATTTTCCTTAATTTTCACCTGAACCAAGTAGTGCACCTGTCAGTTGCAGTAGATTAGATATTGTTTCAGCAATAAAGGTGAAAAGATTGGCTGATAATCATAAAAGCAACAACATAGTTTGAACAATCTATGCCTGCTGCGATGGGGTATTCGAATAATCTTTGAAAAGTGACTATCGAATAGTATTTTTACTTGAGATGCACATCCCTGTTGTATTCACAGCTACACAGATAATGCAATAAATTAAATGGGTAGCATTTGCTTTAGCATTCTTTACTTAAATAGGGTCAAATTAGATGCAGGGGGATCAGGAGATGCTAAAATAAGATCATGTGGAAGAAGAGAAAGAAATCTTGGGAGACAAGAGTGTTGGTTTAAGCTGGGAATGAATAGGCATAGAAAGAACAAAGTAGAGGAGGAGGATAATAGCATGAGGGCACAGAAAAAAAAAGAGGTGGAAACAGGGTTAAATAACCATGTAGTCAGACACACCAGGGTGTAAAAGAGCAGGAACATTATGTATTTTTGGAAAGAGCAACCGCGCACATTAGTCTCTGTACTATAGGGCACCATTCTGGGTTGAAATTGCAGGATATTAGCTTTGATTATGCACCGTGTCACAAGCGACTCATCATCTCATGAGGGGGTGCACTCATCATAGAAATTGATTGGCTTTATTGACCCAGAAAGCGGGATTAAATATTAAGAAAAAAGCTTTAACAATCCAATATTACTCATGTCTGCATGTCACCCACTCATAATAAAACCAGCCAAAGACGACACATTAAGCTGGAGGGGAGGGAAAAAAAGGAAAACCAAGAAGAGAACACTCGCCCACCACCAATTTTCGGGTGTCATGCTTTCAGTTCTTTGATGTCTCAAGTTTGGTGAATAAACATTCTGTCTGTTCACTTTTTTAAATGATTTCTGTCTGCAGCATGAAGAAGGGTTTGAGGAGTGTACCACACTGCGTGGGCTGCTCATGCCCGTCTCTGAATGTTCAGCTGAAGCTCTGTATATGTGCCTTCAACTGAAATGTATTCAAAAATCCTTTGGACCTGACATGACAAGGGCTTTGAATATTTCCTATTGTTTGCTACATCTGAAATCTTAAAGAAGTTTTTCAGTAGAGTCCAACGCCAGGTCTCTGCTGTACGTTCCTGGAAAGATGACAAATGCACTGAAAGAGGCGAATGCTACATAATTTGAATATGAAAAAAAACATCCGGTCTTCAGCTGAGGTGGAGACAAGAGCAAGGTGACACACAAAAATCTAATAAGTATAACACAACTATACTGTCTTATTATGTTATTCACCTGCGAAATGTATTGAGTGTGAGTAGTGCAAGTAAGTATGTCCTGTCAGATTCCACTAAACAGCTGGATAGAGACAAGAGGGCAGTTGTGTGTGTAGCCAGTGGGCCTTACTTTACGACACGGGCTTCCCCCATTACAGTTTCCCTTATTAGAGTGGAGTGCTTCTGGGTAGCAGTGTTATGTGTACAAAAATGTCTGAACAAAGCCTCCAAGAAATGGTTCACAGCATACTATAATACTGAGAAACAGGCCTCGGGTCCTGGTGCTTCTTCACATCGGCAGAACTGATGGAAGATGAATGTAGTTTCTGGGAGAGTGCATGGGGGCTCTGACTGCAGCTGCCCCCTCCAATTTACTCACTGACACTTGACAATGTTTGAGAAATTAATTGAGCAGAAATTGCATTGGATGTGAGCATAAAGAGATTGTTACTGATGATGGACTCAGTCAATTATAAATATCTTCAATCAATGATTAATATCTTCAAGTAGCTGACCATGTCCTCTGAATGAAATTACAAAATGTACTCGTTGCCTCATGCTGGTATAGGCAGAGAGAAGCATCAAACCACCTATTACAAAACACCAGAATACAGGAAATAACATCTATTCTCCACTAGATTGTCCCACCCAGATGTTTAATTCCTCTCATGAATAGGAGCCTCACTTGCCATAGATGGTAGGTATCAGGCATGCAGAGAGATGCTGAATAAAATGCCGCAAAAGCAAGACATACATGAGGTATAGTGTACCATATGAGAGATGTTTCTCTGTATTCCCAAAAAGAGATTAAAAAAAATACACAAAGGAAGAAAACAAACAATAGAACAATTAAGAATGAAGAACAAAGCTATCTGTTGGACTTCACTTCTACTGTTCATTGAAACATCTTTCCTTTTTTCCACCTCAGGATTTTTGCCTTTTTGCTTGGTTCCTACTACCTGGTTTAATATCAACTTTGTAAAGGTGTGACCAGCTGCTTTTTGCAGACGACCTGGTTCTGTTGGCTTCCTCAGACCATGACCATCAGTCTGTGCTGGAGCGGTTTGCAGCTGAGTGTGAAGCGGTTGGGATGAGAGTGAGCACCTCAAAGTCTGAGGCGATGGTTCTCAGCTGGAAAACGGTGGATTGCCCTCTTTGGAGCGAGTTGCTGCCCCATGCGAGAGAGTTCAAGTATCTTAGGGTCTGAGGGTAAACTCAGGTTTTCCGGACATGTCCAGTACATAAATGCACCACACCTACCTCCACTGTACATACTGTTGTTATGAGTACTTGTTCCTGTTCTTGTTCTTATTGTTGTAGTTTATTTCTTACTTTTTTACTATACATAGAGAGACAAGTTTCACCGGAGTCAAATTCCTAGTTTACTTGTACAAACGTGGCCAAATAAAGTTGATTCTGATTCTGATTCTGATTCTGATTCTGATTCTGATTCTGATTCTGATTGGGGGAGACCGTAAACCCGCAGGAGGGATTACCTCATCTGGGAACGCCTCGGAATCCACCAGGAGAAACTGGAAAGTGTTGTTCAGGAGAGGGACGTCTGGAGTGCCCTGCTTGACCTGTTGATGGATGGATGGATGGATGGATGTGAACAGTTGCTTGGGGTGCCAGTTTCATTATATTTGTAAATTAGTTCATTCAAATTACTTTTAGGAAATTGGCGCACATTTAGAGCACAACATACATTCATTCTCCTGAACCCTACAGAGCACATAAACAGAAGCAAAAACCGTTTTAGAGCAATAAAAACTCTAAAAACACCACCACCAGTGTATCTTAATGTAATTCAAGGTATTAATAGTTACAGGCAGGCAACAGAACAAAGAAAACAGTTCCTTCCAGAAAACTCCAGTCCTTATTTTTCTCAAACAAAACACTCTTCCTTTCTTTTCAGTTCAGTTCAGTTCAGTTCAGTTCAGTTGAAGCAGTCAGGTTAGTTTATTTGCAAGCAACAGGTCAACAAATAAACAAATAAGGAAACCAAAATATATTTCTCATTGAGTTTTCTCGAGTCCAGTCT